>NC_073343.2:40602500-40902500 GCF_027580225.2 Misgurnus anguillicaudatus
TATATATATATAGATACGGTAGGGATGGGAAGCGGGTAAGTGGATTAAACTGGATCAGTCGTTGGTCGCGCATCGGCTGGGCATCACGTTGAAGGACAGCCAGTAGATCAGTGGTGCCAATCACAGTCTCAGGAATTATGATTAATGGGGAAATAGTAGCTTTTAGGTTAGCACACCTTCATTTTTTGAACAGCTTTGCATTTTACTTTATCCTGTAATTGGTTTACTCTCTCTTGGCATTAGAAAAAAAATGACAAACCAAACATATTTGGCTGCTCGAGCCCAGTTCTTGAGTAGTCCTACAATCTGCCGTTTTTACAGTGTTTCTTTGTATAATTCAGGGACCCTGCCGATCCAGTTGTGGCTGAATATGATCTCGCTTTGACCTCTAGCACCGTTAGTGAACTCGCCGAGGCGAGACGAACTACGTATCACTCGGGCCGCTGGATCTGGGATGATCAGAACGGAGAGACGAGCATCAGCATCACTGGGCCAGATGTCACGCTTCCTAGTAATGGCGACTGTTCAGCTTATTACAACTGGGTGGAGGAGAAGAGTGGAAACCAGGGGCCAGGTACAGAAAACACATAAGTGTCAGTTTCTCAGTCATTTCAGACCAAAGGCAGTTGTCTTGAGGGGTTTTGTTGATACACACATTACTAAAACCCTGCACATCAGCATATCTAACATACTTTGTATTCGTTGCCTAGGGCTGTGAGTAGATTCAAATGTCACATTTTTTCTAATTGGGGAGTTCACCTCATATGTTAAATATGCTAATTATATTTGTATTAAGTTTCTTTTTCAAAAGATACTTCAAAACATCAACTTAACACAGCACCATGAATTGTGTGTTTAAATTGTAGATCATTGATCGTATGAAAAAAAATGAAGAATACATATACTTATTAGCACTACATATATAACAGTCATATCGTATAACCTGTCGTATAAAAAATGAGCAATAATAGCATGTATTTCCTGTTTTCTATGATTTCTGTTTTTCCTTATGTTTCCACTGCCTGTATGTGTTGTAAATCATGTTTATAATGTTTATTTACTGTATGTCTGCTTTGCAACACTGCAAAATTGTGAAGTCATAAAATGTTGTGTTTTTTATTTTCATTTTGTGTAGAGTTGGATCACATGAACCCAGCCCACACCATCAGTGCCGCTCTCTGCTATGCCACACAGCTCGTCAACATCTTGTCTCATATTCTGGATGTCAACCTTCCGAAAAAGTTGTGCAACAGGTTATAGCAACATATGTATTGTCAAAACTATCAGTCAGCTGTTTTTTTGTCACTTTTAATCTTTCCCCACCGTTGATGAGTTATCTCTTTAATTAAGAAAAAAAAAAACGCTTACCTGCCAATGACGAGTTTTTACAGCAATCCATATTTCCGTTATTATCCACTAGGTGGCGCTCTTACCCAACTTATAAAACACTGAAGCATCCACTGCTCCAAAAACATTAAAAACTCGGTGTATGTTTTGATTAGGGCTGTCAAAAGATTAATCGCGATTAATCGGATACAAAATAAAAGTTTGTGTTTGCATGATATATTTGTGTGTGGATTGTTTATAATTATTATGTAAATATAAATACACACATACATGTGAACATTTAAGAAAAAAAATATTATTATTATTTTTTTTATATATAATATAAAATATATTAAATAAATATATATTCACATGTAATTGTTTCTTAAATTCATACATGCATGTGTGTGTATTTACATAAATAAAATAAGAACACACAGTGCACACAAAAGACAATGCAGTTATCTCAGCTTTTTGCTCAAAATGTTGTATTTTTGAAGAAACTTGCCCATATTTTTTTTAAAGCAGAGGGCCTGTTCTTTCATTTGATATATTGTATGTTTATATATTTTAAGAAGAACATTTTCTGGAAAGGAGTACACTTTGGTGAAGATCATAAAATAATGCTGGCGCTGGCTTTTTTTTATAAAAAATGCTGGCAGGGAAAGAGTTAATTCTCTTAAAAGGGATAGTTTTTACCCAAAAATGATAATTCTGTCATCATCTACTCACTCAAGTTGTTACAAACTTGTAAAAATGTATTTTTTGCTAAACACAAAGGATAATATTTGTAATCTAGTAGAAAACAGGAGCATTTTGATTTGTGTGTGTGTGTGTGTGTGTGCGCTTTTCTTGATCTCTGTGACAGTTTGACAAGAAAAATCTTTAACATGTAGCACAAAGTTGATTCTTATTTTAGGTGAGTTGAAGCCCCAGGCATCTGACATCTTCTGTTTTCTTCCCCACAGCGAGTTCTGTGGCGATAATCTGACCCGATACCGATTCACCCGTGCCGTAAACAAAATCAACACCAACATCCTGCACCTTTGCTTCTCGCAGGTAATACTTCAATTCATTGTCGAGTCTGTTGTGATCTGTGAAGATTTTGGCTGCTTTAACATCTCGCATGTTTTTTACTACACAGCATGTCGAAGGCGAGCTTCATCCTCACCATACTTTGAGGAACATCATGTTTTTAGTGTCACCAGCAAACAAGAACCTCGGCAGGTAAAAGATTTTAGAAGAACTTCTTCCAGCATGCATACCTCTTTCTCAACGAAAGCAATATGTGACCCTGAACCACAAAACCAGTCATAAGGGTCATAAATAAATTAGAATTTACTAGGATAGGACAATATTTGCAAGGTATTTGAAAATCTGAATTCTGAAGGTGCAAAAATCAAAATATCCAAATGAAGTCATTAACATTGCATCCACTCACAAAATAAAGATTTTATGTATTTATGTACAAAATCTTTACTTAATATTCTAATGATTATTGGGATAAAAGAAAATTCTATACTTTTGACCCATACAATGTATTTTTGGCTTTAATGCATATATAACCATGTTACTTATGACAAGTTTGTGGTCCAGGGTCACATATTATGTATTTGTGTATTCTCTGAATTGTTGTTATTTGGGTCAGTAAGGTGAAATTTATTATTTTGTGTCCGTATGGTTCAATTAAATTTAAAAGGGTTAACATTTTAAAATAAATTTGTAGAGTACTTACTTTTTTGAGGACCAAGTCTAAAATTTTCTGGTTTTATTTCATTTTGAAAGAATATTTGGGGGATAATTGCAATAATGTAAATTGGTGTAACTAGCATTTTTTATAATGAAAATATAAATATATTCATAAAAATGTGGAATGAAATATAATCATCTAGTTTAGTGTAATATGATTTTTACATACATTGTTACATCATTTGTCAAAGATTATTTAGAAAACAGAGCTGTTTTCAGTATATGACCGGACAAATATTACAAAAACGCATTAAAATTTACATTTAGAAATAACTAATAAAATTATATTTAAAAAATTTTTTTTTATTATGATGATTATGCTTACATGCCATCGAGGTGGATAAAATATTTAATATTTTTCTTTTTTTTTTGCGCACTTGACAGTTACACCATTTAACATTTTCATGTCCATTCAGTCGTAACTTTCATAAATATGGTGCAAATTTTATTTTTTATTGCATAAAATTAACATAAATACACTGTGCATGTAAATAAACCGGATGCATGCTTTTTTTATTTCTCATCTTGCCAAACCGTTTTTGTCACGGACCCATTTACTTGATGGGCACAATTTTACATTTTCAGTGAACGTTCGGATAATTTTTTTTTAATAATCTTAAAGGTGCAGTGTGTAAATTTTACCAGCATCTAGTGGTGAGGTTGCAAATTGCAACCCAAGGCTCATCCACAGTTGACCCCTCGCTTTCGAAATGCATAGAAAAGCTTCGGTAGATGCCACAGGACAAACATGTCTACATCAGAGGCAACTTATTAAACAAAATTTCTCCGTTAAGGGCTTTTGTAGAAACATGGTGACACAAAATGGTGGCTTCCATGTAAGGAGACCTGCAGTGTATGTAGATAAAAACGTATTATGCTAAGAGTTGTTCCTTATTTGAGGTCTTTATACACCCCTGATAATATAGCTACGTATATTATATTGCATTTCTGTCAAGAGATTCTTCTAAAAGTTACACACTGCACCTTTAACCGTCCACCTTCATGTTGACTTATTTCTGTAACCAAATATTTATCACCCAATATCCATTATTAAGAATCTCACTTCTACCCTCATCCACGACACAGAACTGGGCCTTTTGAAGTGAGCGCAGGCTTAGAGGAATCTATGGAGTTTGTGGAACCAGAGGCAGCCGGACCTGCGGAGGAGAGCGGAGACGAGGCAGTGACGGATGAAGAAACGGACTTGGGCACAGACTGGGAGACAGTTCCCAGCCCTCGCTTCTGTGACATCCCGTCTCAGCCTATGGATCTTTCCCAAAGTGGAATGCAGGCGTCTCAGCCGGTGGGCAACGCTGGTGGTATGATCTCATCTGCAGCTGCTTCCGTCACGTCCTGGTTCCGTGCCTACACGGGGCAGCGCTGAGACCAGGTGGAAATGGTATAACCCCACTAGTTGCACCCTTCTCATTGGTTAACTTGCATATGCAGACAAAGGGAAGTTTTTGGTCGTCTGGCTCCTCATAATAAATAAATGTTAGAAACCAGAGGGAAGCATGTGATCTTGAGAAACAACTAAGACGACTGGCACTGTGGTCTTTTACTTTTACACAAGTAGCTTACAATACTGTGGACATCACGCAACCTTCACCCAGTGTACATTGCCAAATATCCTTTTTGTTTTTTCATTCAAACTGTACAAAGCATTTTTGGACAGACTTGAATATGTGCCGTCAATAGTTCAACTGATGGATTGCAAGTTCTCACGAAAGACAAAACTGTTCACCAGCTTTTCAAAGAATATTACTGTATAAATGTTGCTGAACTAAAAGAGTGAAATTATTATGGGTGTGTCTTGTTATATTAGATTATACATTTTTAAGAGGAATTGTATTTTATGACAAAAGAAGTGTGCAGTTTTTCCTCTCTACAAACATGCTGTATCAGGTATAATTATGCCTGTCGTTATGATTTTGGCTCTCTGCTGTAAAGGCAGATTAAGACTTGTCAGCATTTTGCCCATATTTATATTACCACCCTCTAGTTGTCAAAAGAAAACAGAACTTTATACTCTTAGGGAATGTGCGCTTCATATAAAATGTATTTGTATTGGTAGACTTGACAGGTAATAAATGGAAAACTGATAAACAATAGAGACGTTAAGTCTACATTTTGTAGATTTCACATAAACTGTGACCCTGGATCAGAAAACCAGTTATAAGTAGCATGAGTATATGTGTAGCAATAACCAACAATATATTGTATGGGTCAAAATTACCAACTTTTTCTTTATGCCACAAATCAGGATAAAAGTAAAGATCATGTTCCATGAAGATATTTTGTAAATTTCCTACCATCAATATTTTAAAACTTGTATATGTATGCAGTGCTGACGACTTCATCTGGACTGAAACTTTACAGGAAACTTTTTCAATATTTAGTTTTTGCACCCTCAGATTTCAGATTTTTCAAATAGTTGCAGTTCAGTCAAATATCGTCCTTTCTTAAATGAATGGTTTACCAAAAAATGAAAATTCTGTCATTTTCTCATCCTCATGTTGTTCTAAATCTGAAAGAATTTCGTTTATCTGATGAACATAAAAGAAGATATTTTGATAAATGATGTAAGCACACAGCTGATTGTAACCAATGTAGGAAAAACATGATGGAACTCAATGGGTACCGTCAACTGTGCGCTTACCATCATTTTTAACAATACTTCCATAATATTTGTTTTCCTACTATGGCAGTCAATGGTCACAATCTGCTGTGTGCTTACCATCATTTATCAAAATGTATTCTTTTGTGTTCATCAGAACAAAGAAATTCATACAGGTTTAGGGTGAGAAAATTACTGATTTTTTTAACCATCTCTTTAACAATGCATAGATCAATGGAAATCTTTAAAAAAGGAAGAAAAGGACCCCTATGACAGGTTTTGTGGTCCAGGGTCACATATTGCTGACTGCAAAAATATATGATTGCATGAGTCTGGCTTACAATGGACTCGCCTCACACGAAGGCCTGCGTTTATACATTAGTTGTAAAAGAAAAATTAAAGGTGCAGTGTGTACATTTTAGCAGGTATCTAGTGGTGAGGTTGCGAATTGCACCCCTCCCTTTCGAGGCACATAGAGAAGCTATGATAGCCATCACAGGACATACATGTCATCATCTGAGACAACGTAGTGGCAAACACGCTCTGTAGAGCAGTTTGCCGTTTAGGGCTCCTGTAGAAACATGGCGGCTTACATGTAGGGGGACCCGCGGTGTATGTAGATAAAAATGCCTTATTCTAAAGTAATAAAAACAATACAGTTCATTATATAAGGTCTTTATACACCACTGATAATATATTTATGTATATTAAATTGCATTGCTGTCAAAATATCCTTCTAAAATTTACACACTGCACCTTTAAGTATAAAATTATGAGTTAGTCCTGTAAATAGTCAAGTCTAAATTTACTTAAACACTGAATACCACCTAACGCTAAAAATGCATTTTATTGCACACCGTGTATTCCTCTAATTTAAAAAGGAAATGAAAAAAAAGTTAAATTGAAGGTCAGTCTTTTCAAATAACAGCTTGTAGAGTTCATGACCCATGCATATTGATTTACAAAGTAATACCTATACATTTTTAAGTGCCTTCATTTTAGAAAGCCAGAATGTAACTAGTTAACCCAAGCACATGGATCCCAGCATTACTTAATTAGCATACAAAAAACAAAACATGCACACAACATCAGCTTACAAACCCTCCAAGATACACTTTATTGAAGTAAAATGCCTTAACAGGCAGAGCACAGCAAAATAATTAACAATAATAATAATAATCTTTAAAAATCTGACACACACTTTGGAAAACATTGCAAAGAAATTTGTCTTTTTTCAGATGGTGTTCAGTAATTCACTGTCAAGATGGAGAAACTCTCTTCCCACAAATCAAATGTTTCCCGTTGAGAAACAGTACATCATACAAGGAAATAAACACTTAAAATTTTTAGAAGAATATGCACTACCTGTTTACAGGGGTTGAACATCCAGTCCCGCTGTAGAACAAGAGCGACCATTTAACATAGATATTTATATACACAAGTTAGAATAAAAAGAACAAGGCGTTTATCCCCACATTAAGATTAAATGCATTTCCTGTCACACTCGTGCCATCATTCATCACCCTGTTATGATATATATATATATAGGATTCTTTGTTATGTACAATGTAAACATCTGGGCTTCAAATAATCTCAAACCCAACCAGTCATTAGCCATCGTGCTCCCTTATATCCCAAGACTTGTAAGCAGTAATCTGAGATGGTTTTGGGACATGGGGAACAGAAGCATTCTCGCTACAAGATTCCCCCATCACCAGTGAATTAGTCACGTATGCAAGTATGCAGGGAGATACATACAACTGTAATGCTTATTAACGTTTATTTTTGCAAGTTAACATCAGTGCAAGAAAATAAAGCAGAGGTGCGTTATAAAGAACTGAAAAGTTCATCATCAAATCGATGTTTCGAGTTAAGTCAATAATGCTTATGTAAAGTAAGGTCATCAAGCAGTACCCAGATCTGCAAAATGTAATCTTAAAGGGTTAAAGTGCAGACCAACATCAAGGACCTGAGAAGGTATCCATTAGGAGAGTTGGTGATTGGTTGGCAGAATAAGAGTACAGATATCCAGCAATTTCTTTTCAGCAACCTAGTTAAGCACTATACATCAAAAAGCGCACATGCTCATTGGCAACACACAGGAAACACAGCTCATTCACACTAGCAACTCATGCATACAAAATTCATTTACGATTCCTCATCCGTGTCTCTGCTTTTCTTGTAAATTGGCATGCTATAAAAATCAGGGACCCAGCGATTATCATGGAGTCCCACATTGCAACCAGGCGTGTCTTTGTGAGCTCCCCGGCAGCACATCCAATAACCCGGGCCGTAGGGAAGTGCCTGGCAGTAGGGCTTATGATGCCAGCGGCAGAGCGAGACGTCACCTTGATCGTAGCGCTTCTTGCACTGCTTGCATGGATCATCTTTGTAGCGTGGATCACTTACCCATCGAGAGTCTGCTGGCCTGATGCCATAACTCTCAATGATAAATTTAAAGTAATGGCACGTGCACTTAAGGGCAGCCAGGCTTTCAGTAGGCAGCAAGCAGAAGATCTTTACAATGATGTGGTGGGGTAGGAAAGCCATGTACTGCTGAGGCTCCAAAAGCAGCTGGATCTTAAAGCGAGTTTCTAGGAATTGATGAGACACTAGACGGCGTAAGGGAAAAGGCACAGACTCTCGACTTACCACGCTGGTCACTTCATTTTCAGTCTCTACAACTTTCTGATGGTTTTGTTCAGCACCAAGTCCATCCCGACTATCCTCTCTAAATTGCAATACAGTCTCCACAGAAGGGTTACTCTTATTAAGAGAAAGTTCTTTGTTCAGTGTTGTATACTCTGGTGAGGAGGGCTTGTGTTGGTCCTTCAGAGGCTGAGGAAGAGATTGGGCAAAAAACAACACTCCTGGGGATGGTTCTTTACTTCCACATAAGCTGACATGCCTTGTTGAGGACTGCAGGTTGTTTGCGATCTCAATTTCTAGGCTACTCTGCTGTCCTGTGACTAAAGAACCTTCATCCTGGTGAAGGGTGGTGGTCTCAGTTGTTGCCAACTCAGGGGCCTTGGATGGGGAACTCAGTTTGTCCAAAACACTACCCAGTTCTTGTGGGTCACTTTGAACTCTACTATCCTGAGGAACAGTAGGAGCTACTGAATGGGAATGCAGTGAATAAGGTTCCGGCCCTGCTAAAAGCACACGACCCACCTTCCGTCTTAAGCTGTTGTTTCGAGAGAGATTTCCACTTTCCTGGAGGCCTTGTCTGCTCAGGCCCTGAGATTCCAACTTGGCCACCATATCTAGAACCTGCACAGATTCACCATTTTCCTCTTGGATTTCCAGTTGTTCTGCAGGCTGAGGGGTGGACCCAACTTTTGACAGAGTAATAGTGCTGGTGCTACGCAAGGATGGGGGTTTGGAGCTTACCAGCTGGTCATTAACTCTTTGTTCAAAGTATGCCACCATCTCCACAACAGGGATGGTCTTTTCAGCCTCCTCTCCCTCTGCCATTACCTGGCAAGGATTGACATCCTCGTCTGGGACCCCACATTGAGATGTTCTTTGTATATCAGGTTTTGGGGCTGGAGATTCCACATTTTTTGGCTTATCTGGGTTTCCAGACCTCCTCCTGCGCTTAGCCACAGTCCAATCACCATCCCAGCTGCCTTTGTTTTTCATAGAAACAGTCCGTAACTCTGGGGCAATGGCTTCTTTTTCAGAGATGTTGTCAATTTCACTACCGCTACACTTTTGTTCTGCAAAAATGGCAATTTTCTCTTTTGTGTTTCCAGGTTTAATGACATCCCATATGTCCAAAGATCCCTCTGCATCCTCGTCTTGGTAGATCTCAAGTGAGCCCTCATTTTCCAAACCATTTGAAGATGAGTGCAGAACTAAAGAACTAGTAAACGTTGTAACAGAGGGTGCTTTGCTCTTGCGGGTCCCACGTTTAGTTGATATATTGCTCACATTATTTGTGTTATTGCTGTTGCTACATCGGAGGGCATTGTTGGAGATGATGCTGAGGGGGCACCGGTTGGCTGTGCCTTTGCCAGATGAGCCCATGAAACCACAGGCCTGACGAATGCCACACTCTTTCCCGAGCACTCCCTGCTGGTCGGCATGGAGGCCTCGTGTTGCATCGTGCACAGACTCCCGATGTATCTCTTTGTCTTGTGGTTTGGGGTATGGCTTAAGGTGCATGATGGCAAACCTAAGCAAAAGAAACAAGATCATTTTTTTTAGCCACTAACTAAATGAGTCACAACAAATTTTATTACATAAACAATCTGCATTCAAATGGTAGTCTAAAGAAGAACTTAAGACCCATAGCCCATACAGGGTTAGGACAACATGAGGGCAAGTACATTTTTAATTTTGGGTGAACTAATCCTTTAAGATTAGGGTCAATAAAAGCTCAAATTTTGCAATCACTACATTGAAAAAAACTGAGAAAATGTACTGAAAAACATGCTGCACCATCTGTTGGTGACAGATTTTAAAAAAAGCTGATTCTTTAAAGAGCCCCTAAGGTAGGTGTTTTAAGCAATATTAAAAAAGTCTCTGGTATCCCGAGAATATGTCTGTAAAGTTTCAGCTCAAAATACACCACAGATCATTCATTATACAATGTTAAACATGGCCATGTGTGTCTGCAATGAAAAACGCACTGTTTTTGTGCGTTTCTTTAAATGCAAAGAAGGCTCCTGTTCCCCACCTCATATGCAAAGTAGGGGGTAGAGCACTTACACATGTGCTTTGGACTACATCAAAACAAGTGTCTCTGGCAAAAGGTTGAAACAATGCACTCATAAGGTGGAGTCTGTGAGCGGTAATGGTTGGGGTGTAATTAATGTGACATCACATTGATAGGGGATCCCCAACAGCCTGTTTTGTTTGACTGTTGTGGTTTAAAGGAGATTACACAAAGAAGAAGAATAAAAGGCTCAGGTGACAGAGTATACCAAATATAGTATGCAGAATGACAAAAAACTTCTCAGGCAGAAGATGATTCCTAGTTAGCACAAGGGATAGCTGTTCCCTCTGGCCCTTAGGCTGACATAATGGGAGCAGAGCCACCCAGGTCCAGACACAACTGGGCTCTTACACAAGCACTCAGCTGACATGGACCCAGCTGCCCCAGAAACAAACCGTTAGCTCCACAAACAGCAGCCGCTCTATGCGTGGAAGGCATGAACGCTCACAGACACAAGTGCATATAAGGCAACTGCAGACTCAGACCTGATAAAGGGGTACAGGGAGGGCTCACGTGACTTAACTTGGGATGGCATTCAGAGCTTGGACAGTTTATTTCAGAGCTGTGCCATGAGTGGGAGCCAATTTGGCTTGCTCAAAAAGGGAGTAGGTATGTGGGCTACAGCCATTAATTGGATAGCAAACATGAAAAGTGGCATGTCCATTGAGCAGTGTGAATACCATTTGGTGTGTCCATGGAAAGATCACATAAGCCAGCACCTCTCCTTCAGGGGCAACGTTCCTTTGTGTCAAACACCAGGACATGCCAAACTGTAAGATTGGAGAGTATAGTTTTGCTGAACTAACATCTTGAACAAAAAGCAGAATAACATTAAAGGCAAGTCAACTGTGGCTTTAACTATCCATGGATACAGGGAACACTCACAGTTCCTGGCACAAGCTAGCCTCTTCTTGCCAAACGTCTGTGTTAGTATGAGAGATTATTTTCCTGAGGCTTGTAACTTCAACAGATGGGCATCCATTTGAGGTGACACAAAAGAGTACTGTAAATTGTTTGAAAATGTTAGCAAATAAAAAGGCCAATTGAGCACCTTTTTGAGTTCTTTAGTAAATGGCAAGTTACGCATCTAATTTGCTCAACGACACCAATTTGTATATCGACTGAACCTAAAAAATAAAAAACGTAGCACTGAATGAACAGATTACCGCACAATGTCAAGAACCTCCCAGTTTGCAGAATGCATTGCTGGATGGGAGTATGATTACTCTGGAGACACGCCAGCTCGTATCTGTCACTCTAATACAGATTTTTACCCATTACACAACCTGGCAAAAACATCAAGCCTACTACCAGTCTTTGAACTGAATGCACCCACAGCTCAGAGTATCCTTAATACCATGTGCCAAACTACAAAAAAAAAAAAAAAAATCATTGTGTAAAATGAAAACAAATACCACAAGTAAAAAGCAAAACAGGGAAAGGAGTGAAGGTCAAAACATGAGGTGAGCTAATACTGAAATCAGCCTTATGCCTCAGTGTACAGGAGATCTGTTGCTCCCCCTTCTTTTAAATGCAAAATAAAGGGCCTGCCATAGAAACCGTCCAACTCACAGGGAAAAAAATGTGCAAGTATGAGGTCACGATTATGAACAATACTTTGCACCAATTATGTCATAACACGGTGTTCTTCCTGAAGCTGTGGTTGAGCATCTGGGTCTCCACACGTCTCCACGTGTTGCCGCAGTCTATAGCTCATGTAGTCACAGCTTAGAGACAATCACAACAAAGGAGGAGTAATTATAGGCAAGATGGGAACAGAATCTCTGTGTTTGTGAAGATAAAACACAAACCAAACGGCTTTTTCCTTATCCACCCAGTAATTGGGTAAGCATAGTTTGCTTACAAGTTTAGCATTTGTAAAGAAAGAGCACCTTGTTGTGTATACTTATTAGTCTTAAATGTTGATGAATCTTGCCTTTATTAGGTTGCTTGACAAGACATTTTTTCTTAAAGGAAAACAACACAGTTTTTCAATATTTTACTGTTGTTCTTTCCTCAACTTAGATGAATTAATACATACCTATCTTTTCAATGCGTGCACTTTAAATCTTTGTACAGCGCGTTGTGAATGTGTTAGCATTTAGCCTAGCCCCATTCATTCATTAGGATCCAAACAGATATGAATTTAGAAGCCAACAAAGACTTCCATGTTTTCCCTATTTAAAGACTGTTATATGAGTAGTTACACGAGTAAGTATGGTGGCACAAAATAAAACTTTTCTTTGGAGCCATAGGAATGAATGGGGCTAGGCTAAATGCTAACACATATTTAAGAAGCACTGTACAAAGACTAAAAGACAAGTGCACACATTGAAAAAAGATAGGCATGTATTAATTAATCTAAGTTGAGGTAAGAACATAGTAAAATATTGAAAAACTGTGGTATTTTACTTTAATGTCACATTAGGGCATACAATGTGTTTGGTCAAGTGTTGAAATGTTAATCCTTACACACCACATGACAAAAAGTGAGAAGAAATATTCACTCCAACACATACATAAACTATAAAAAAGAACAGAAAGGACATTATATGGAACTGGGAATAAGTAAATGACAAACCAAACCCTAACCTACGTTACCCGTCCATGCACCATGGCTAAATGTGTAGGATGAGGTGCTTTTATAGCTAGTCCATAGCTCCAGTGCAAAAACTGCTTTCAAATGTAGGCTGCAATTGTGCAGAATCCTTCAGAACGTACTAATATAAATACATAATGTTATAACATTTTTCATGTTGCCATCCAACTCAAACCAAACAATGCAGGGTCTATAACTATGATATAATGACCAAGAGCGCATGTCGTTTAGGAAAATTTATTGAAATAAAACCAATGTGGACTAAAACTTTAGACTTATGTAAATTGCAAACCGCTCAAAATGTGCAATTTTTGTACAGAAAGTAATAATTACCTCCGGACTGATGGTGTATTGGAGGCTCGTAACCGTGGTTCCCGGTAAGGGGTGGGGTTCCAATAACTGAGAGTTTCACATTTCTGAGGCATTAGGTTCCTTCCTCCAGTGCGAGTGATGTCTCCCAATAGAAGAGATCAGGACTCCAGCCAACTACAAGAAAAACAATGGAGAACATTGAGAATCTGTTGATGCATTACTCGTTTTACAAATATACCTGAAAGTTTATGGAAAAGCTTCTGCAATGTAAAATAATGCTAGAGCAATGCAAACGATTCATATAGATTACTTTCAATAAGACAGAATGGTTTTGGCTGGACTGCATTAGTTTGTATTTTATGCAAAGAAAGAGTCATTTAAATGGCCAATGCAGTACATTGCAGCAACCACTTGTGGGGATGCAGTTTAAAAATAACTAGAGACCCAGAAACCCAGATAAAAGATGGGAAGAGGAATTAAAATCTGGTTCACAGCACCACTTTGAGAGTTGAGAGTCAGATAATACACAATATCGCATTATATTACTACTTTGCTTTAAGAATAATGCTCCGTGCACATTACAAGCGACTTTGTTGAGGTCGTTAGGAGGCGTTCCCAATTCTGGCTGTCCTAGTAATTACTATAAACAAATGAATAACCGTCCTCTCAGTAAAAGTCAAAAGACTTGAACTCCACTGCTTCACTCTCATTGGTAGTCGCTCCCGAAAGTTGTTCGTTTTTAGCATAAAGTTAAACAATTCTCAATTATGTTGCGTCACTGGACACGCCCCATCCGGTCGCCAACGGTCACTGTCGATCGTGTCGGCAGAAATCATCAGCTCTCCATTAAAATTAACAGAATTGCGCCACTTTGTTGCTGCCTGTCGCTTGTAATGTGAACTAGGCATAACTCCAACCCTAAAATGAAAAATTTATCACCCCGATGTCATCCAATATGTTTGCAGGTGAAACTCATTGAACTAGTCATAACTAGTTGTCATACGCATCATAATTAAACACTCACGACACACGCGAGAACCAATGAGTTTTAATGTGCAGGCATATTTGGAGCAGTTATTGTCCATTAACATTACATAATTGTCATAACTAATGGTAAAAAGCTCAAAATATGCTTTGCTTTTTCTTGTTTCCCTTCGCTTCAGAATGGGGATGCATGGCGATTGGTTGCGATTAATCTATACCAGTATAAAAGTTTTTGTTTACATCATATGTGTGTGAACTGTGTATAATAATTATGTATATATAAATATGCACACATGGATGTGTAATTGTAAGAAAATAATGTTATATGTTAAGTATTTATATATAATATAAATTATACATAAATATACAAATGTAAATACACATACGTTTCATATATACATGCATGTGTGTGTGTGCTTTTATCTATACAAAAGGTATTATACAAAGTTCACACACACACACACACAACGTAAACAAAAACTTTTGTTCTGCTATGGATTGGTCGCGATTGGTCGTTATGCATCCCTACTTTAGAAGGCATTTGTTAACCTACTGGGTCACATGGATTACATTTATGATGAATTGATGCATTTTGGGGCTTCAAAATGTCATTACACAGCTAAGAACAGCCAGAATATTCTTTAGTACAAGACATAAACATCTTGGATGACATGGGGGTGAGTCATTTCTTAAGTACCTTTAATTTTTATAGTTAAGAGTTGTGGGGTGATACCACAATAAATCTCTAGTTGGTCAGAAAAATGTCAATTGATCAATTTAACTACAACTCTAATGATAACAATGGATAACCAAAACAAAAAAATTAGTCAAAAGCTAAAGAGAATACAGGGCCCTAAATCTCTTATGCCCATTGTATCTCCCGGGGCTGGAAATTACAGCCAAGCAGTTTGTTTTCCAAGAGTGTGTCACCCATGAAAACCAGATAAGCTCATAAAAAAGGTTTTGGAATGGTTTCCTAGCATACCCATCCATAAGCCCTTAGAGATACACTGGCTAATAAAATGTACTACACTGGCTGAGCTTACTCGTAAGGACAAGATTACATGGTCTCAACAGAGAGACCAAAACAAAGCAGAGATAAACTTAATTTCCTTTTCGCTCCACCGTCAAACCTTATTTCTATCCACGCACACCAAGTTCTGGCATGTATATGTAGTGATCCACAATTGAGTAACAGCCCGAAACACGGGTACGAAATAATCCAAGACTATAAAACATTTGTCGGTTCTTTGGACAATATAATTTTATGTCAGTCAAAACTCACTACATTCTATATCTTTCAAATAAATGACACTACAACGATTCATACACATTAATCTTTCAGAGTTACTTGCATGCATCCAAGCTATTTTGCACAACAAGTCATGCCATTGTAAATTCCTTTGCTGCAACATTCACACAGTATTTCGTTACAGATGGTTTTATGTAGTGTTGTGCGACATGCCCCATAGTGATATTGTCCAATCATCAGACTGTAAGATAGAATCAGGGTCCGGGGCAATAATTTACTCATTTATTTATTTGTTAATTTTTTTTACTCATTTATTACATGCTGAATTTGTGAACACAAAAGAAGCTACTTGGCAGCTGGCAACACTGTCACAAACACAAGTTTCTAAAACCTGATGTCATTTATACCAGGCGCAATGAAATTTCAATGAAGTGGCAGGGAGTGGGAACAACTCACTTGCTGGCTTTAAACCCCTACGTGGTAAACAACCTATCTAGTAAAAGGAAATGTCAAAGCCTTGCGTATTACAAGTTCAGGTGTGAGAAGGAGTCCATGCCGCCCACAAGCCCCTTTCATGCAAGAAAAAGCACGCAATGCGCTTGTTAATGTGAAACTATGATTATAATAACAAAAATAATTTTAAACTACAATGGGTAAACATGCCAACTATCGTCACGTAGTATCGTCTATCGTCACAACCCTAGTTGTATGTACACACAGTCTTCATCCTGGTACAGCACATGGTTTTATTGACTCGACTGACAATCTCCAGAACTTTGTCTAAGCAGCTGTGATTGGCCGGATTAGGCGGGCTGTGCTAAAAAGCACGTGTGCGCCTGTCGGAGGAAATAAATACAGGTCTGATAAGGGGCCAATGAAAAATTCAAGATCCATGCATGTCTATAAATGGCAATAACAATCAATACTTATAGACCACTGCTGGAGAATCAGGACAAAGCCCAGGAATCATGTGGGATTTGACTGCTCTATACTCCCCAGCACTTTGTACACATAGCACACGCTTTACATGCTATGACGCAAGGAAAACAAATAAGATTCTAGACAAACATGAACACAATACGTCTACACATAACTGCACAGTAAACACACGTACACGGCCTTTTAAAATGTCTAAGGAAGGTCTAATTTCCTACAGTATACCTGAACTTGCTCAAGCTTTCCAAAAACAATGGCACTCGTTCAAAAAGATGGGTGGGGTGGCTGTTAAACTTGCACAATGTCCTTTCCAGACCATCTAAAACAGACCAGCTGCTTTAATAGCTTTGATAGAACTTTCCAGATCTCTGAACCAGTAAAAAACTAAACGCATACAAAATAACCAATGTTCATTCATATCCCCTCGAAATCCCCTCCATTTTAAACCAGAAACTATAGGAATTGCAGAAACGTAAAAACAAATATTTACATGACATGCATACAAAAAAATTCTAATTCTGATTTCTAGGTCAGTAAACAAATGTAAGCAAATGTGTGACATTGAGCACAATAACATTCATTGTAAAAAAATATTTTGCATCTAAATCTTTAAGTTAAATCAACTTGGATTTACAAGTTAACTAGTTAACTAGTGATGAATTGTTGTAACTTATAAAAAAGTTTAAATAAATTAAGCCAATTCAACTTTACTTTATGGGATGGTTTCCCAGACAGGGATTAGACCAGTCCTAGACTAAAATAAAATGTAAGAGCTGTCCAAACTGAAAACAACTTGCACTGATACATCTTAAAATACATTTGGTTTTATTAAGGCATGTTCGTTAAAACTAGTTATATTTCCTAATTAAACTAAGGCCTAGTCCTGGCTTAAGCTAATCCCTGTCCAGGAAACCACCCCTATACGTTACAGCAACACATCACTAGTCAAGATTAAAATAGTAGGTTGAAATGACTTGTAACTGTGAACACAAACATGTCCCGTAAAGAGGACCTAGTAAAATTGCTGTAACATTCACAGAAAGCATTGTCACATAACATGCTCCTTATGATCTTGTCAAACTAAAATGCTCAAGAGAGAGAAAATCATGCAATTGGCAAACGTCAGACGCTGTGGAAAAAGCCTACCAAGAGCAGGACTTTAAATGTGTCACATGTCTTTACGGGATTTTTACGGCATTTATGTGAATGCACGCACAGATTCTAGAAAACCTTTGACAGTGTGAATGCACCAAAAAAAAAAAAACATCAAATGATCCCAGACAAATTCCAGACAAAATTTTTGTAACTTCTGTGTGAAAAGTGCTAAATTGTGATGCTTCTTACACATCTGTGTAAATATACAAAAATTAACAAACACTATCTGGTCCAAGTGCATCACCTAGAAAACTAGAATGCTAATCCACATTTTAGGCTCACTAACAACAGTGCAGTACACAGAGGTTCACTTCCTCCAGACTCTTGAAAACAACTTCCCTTCCACAGGAACATTCAAATAACAATGTGGTTTTTCTATTTCGAACCAAGCATAGGGAGTTGTAGTGGATTTTCAATGCAATTGGCATAAGGACAAAATATGCTTTATATTTGATTTGGTTCCATTTCAAACCAAAACACTTGGGAGTTTTCTTTCCCATAAGTGAACCATAGTTTGGTTATGGAGCCATTGTGCAATAATTTGCACTCTTAAAGTTGCCTTCCTGCAAGTCCTTGGGTCAAGAAAACAAGCTTTTCATTATCTTTCACAATTCAATGCTTTGTTTGTATAAATGTATAGACCTGATATAAATTAAAAACGGTTTACACACCAAACCGCAACAGAAGTAACTTATATAAATTATAGCTTGATATAAAAGCTACTGGCTGTTTGCAAGAGATGCATTAGCCACCGATTTTATCAGTATATCAGCTATAGACGGTTTCATCAGACGCACGTGATAGCACCTGACTAGTTACTAAACTGATCTCTTGAACAAATGCCTCGTCAAAAATAACAAATGTTTTGGTTTCCTAGGTAATCTATGTGTTGTTGTTTTTTGCTTGTTATACAAATAAACTACTTTTAAAGAACTTTGTTGTTATTTATTCTTAGCGGAGTTTATCGGAAGTTACGTGCGGGCCGCGACAGCCGCTTGTTTATGTTGTTACTGCTGAAACGGTCTATAGCATGAAAAAGCCAATAACAAAGACAATTTATAAATTAACTGCACAAAGCCACCAAGTTGTATAATGTTGGTTACATAACCCAACATTTTTCTTTAGGTAAAAAAAATCTGTATCTGTGTGCCCGTCCAACGGCATCTCACGAAAATTGGCCAAAAGTTAGCTAATTCGTATTAATTCATACGACCACATACGCAAGTTTGGTATGATTTCCCTTGACCCCTGTGACGTTGGGGGTAGGTGCGGGGTTCATATATATATATAAAATGGGTTCGGTTTGTTGTTTTTGTTTTTTTAATGAGATTTGAACGATTTTGCACGATTCACTTCGTACAAATGATACGAATTAGCCAACTCGTAAAATATGTACGATCTTGGCCTACTGAATATTTCAATGAATCCAATCCATGTTTAATGGAAATTATTTGAGGCAGCAATAAACTAGCTGGTATACCGTAATGTGTGTGTTTTGAACTTAACCAAATTAAAACATGATAAAAGTTTAAATAAGCAAGCAACAAATATTGTTGTTTGTTAAAATCAGAACTGTATCGACCAAAACAAGTCCTGTATGGGTCCATCCCTAGCATGTACTAATTCAATGTTTGCATGTGAAATCAGAAAAGGCTTTATCTCATGTTGCAATAACAAGTGAGTAACAACTACTCAGCATATTGAACTGCTTTTTAAAGAGGTCAACATAAGTTCAGTAAACTAACAACATGAACAAATCAATCTGCTGCAAAGTCCCTAATGAAGGTATACTTTAACCAAAAGCCAAGAAGCTACTCAAATCACCTATAGAAAATCAAAGCCTCTGATTATAAACAACCCCAACACTGAAAAATCAAATCTCGACAGAAGTTCACACACAAGCTCTGTAATTGCGTCTACTGCACTTTGAAGGACTGCCCAGGATAGCTCGTCGTGTGATGGGTGTGTGCATGTGTATCTGAGAGCAAAATGTTGCCAAATACTATGCCGCAACTTTGACACCATACTAGGAATAGTTAGGTCAGGTCAACAAGCATATCAACAGCCCACCCCGACTCAACCATCTAAAACAAGCAACGTAAAAAGAGACACTTCCAATATACATAGGTCCACGGCGTGACCTCAGACAAAACCAGGTCTCTTTTAACTTCCCCAGCTGAAACTTGATACTTTGAACACACCTTGTGTAATTTGCTTTCCATGATGAATTCTCTTCTCTTATATTGGTTTTCATTCTCTCGCCAAAGAAATCGGCCAGTGTCATAAACGTGTAGATGTACACAGCTTTATGATCACATTAAGAGAATGTGTGCCAGCTACACAAATGTTCTTAATAGGAATCGACCGACTGTCTGCAGTGAAGGAATGCATTTGAACACTGGCACATGAACGTGTGTTTTTCAACAAACGCTACACGCCAAGTAAATGACATTAAACAACAACAAAAGAACTTGTTGCTCAGAGGCCGAAAGGAAAATTGCATGGATTAAGCTTGCATTATTAATTGTGGAAAACAAAGGCTTTGTATTTCACATGCTCACCGAATAACGCAGAAAGAGTGTTTAACACGTTACACACACAAATGAATCAAAGTATTTCAGCTAAATTAAAAACACTACAACCCAATTTCAAAGAGGATGATTGGAACCACATACTGTAGACCTGCCAATGAACGAGACAAAAGCTTGTCCCGACCTGCTGGATCATTCTTTCCTGCAAAAGTTTGTATGAAAGCTCTCCGTGGTTTGCGTAGTGAGGTAAGGTACACCTTTCTTCCCTTTAGCCCTGCCACATGACTCCAGGCAGAGCGGCCAAACAGGTTTTCTTAAGCTGTGCAAGCAGTCCAGTTGACAGACTTTCCATGCAAGACCTGGAGGGCTAACCGAGTTCAAACAGGTGGTCCGGGCTGAACTGTGCCAGCAGTGTTTTATAAATCGTTCTTTCAACTTCTTAAAACTCTGTAATGTTTTCACTTCAACAAATAGGGCTTATAGAAAAGCACCATCAGTCCTGCACACTTCATGACACCCGCTGTTTAAAACGCCTGCCAAATAGAACGCAATGCTGATTGGTTTGATAACGGGAATTTTTAAACTACTCGGTCTGAGATTATTTTTCATATTTCTGTCGCATAATCAAAGTAATGTGTCAAAATACATTGTTTGCATGTCATCACTATACAATTAAGATATGTTCTGGATCAAACTAACCAGTCATTTACTGGTTAGGGAAAGGTTGGAATTTTTGGGTATTGTATTGCCAAATGCAGACTATGTTTGCTTTGCTACAACTTTACAAATGCTATTCTTAAACCTGCATTTTCAGTGATAAATGAGGTCAATCTAGATTGGAAAAACCTTGACATTTTGGACCAAACTGTAGAGAGCAACTTAAAAAAATGATTATTTAAACAGAATAAATCTCAAGACAATGACATTGAAGTCAAAAACAAGGTGCTTAACTGAAGCTACCACAAAGTAAAACTACCCTAGTGCCACATCATTTGACAAATAACCCAGAGGATGCTTATCAAGTCTATAACAGGATTTAAGGCCTGGTTAATATGAATATAACATGAAACAGCTGACCAGAGGAAGATGAAAGGTCTTTGCACTCCTGGTTTGCATTTACCAAAACTGCAGAGCTTTAAAATGCTCAGTCCATATCTTCTATTACAGAAAAACAAAGCCTATATAGAGGCATACTTTAGGTAACTAAGCTGTTAAATACAAGCCAGGCAGGCATCAGCTTGAAAGTAGATACTAATAGAGCCCGACCGATATATCGGCAGGCCGGTATTATCGGCCGATATTAGGGATTTTCCAAACTATCGGTATCCGCATTCATAATGGCCGATAAGTAAATATAAAAAAAAAACAGACGAAACAGCCTTCAACCATGTCGTGAGTGTTGCAGTTTGTTCACCAGAGGGCACTCTACAACCTCCCTGTTGGCAACACTCGTGTATAACGCGTCACACATCCTGCAACCTGCTGATCCAGCCAGAGTTGGGCAGAGAGAACAACGGTTAATGGAATAGTCTACCCTTTTGCCATATTAAACTATGTTATTACCTCAACTAGACAAATTAATACATACCTATCTTTTTTCAATGCGTGCACTGTACAGCGCGTTGAGAATGTGTTAGCATTTAGCCTAGACCCATTCATTCTTATGGTACCAAAAAAAGTTTTATTTTGTGGCACCATACTTACTGGTATAACTCCTCATGTAACAGTCTTTAAATAGGGAAAACACGGAAGTGTTTGATGGCTTCCCTGTTTGGTACCATAGGAATGACTGGGTCTAGGCTAAATGCTAACACTTTCATGACACGCTGTACAGTGCACACATTGAAAAAAGATAGATATGTATTAATTCGTCTAAGTTGAGGTAATAACATAGTTTAATATGGCAAGAGGGTAGACTATTCCTTTAAGTGAGTTCATGGTGAGTTGGTCACGAGACAATAAAAGAAACCAGTTTCTTTTTAAAATGCATTATCATATTATTTTAGTTAAAACTCATAAATAACTACAAATAACTAATGTTAGGGAAATCTGTTAATGTTTTGTTGCGCGTTTCTGAAAAAAAAACTATATATATCGGAATATTGGATTTTAAAGACAACAAACATTTGTATCGGTATTGGCCTTCAAAATCCTTTATCGATCGGCTCTAAATACTATATTACCTACTATTGCATACTATTACATGTACTTCTGCTTTCAAGGAAACCATCCATATAAGTGCATGACTGTCTTGCGTAGGGACAAAGTTCAGATGTCTAATGAAGTAGTTAAACATTTATATTCTCTTAAGTATCATATTCACCTTTACAGTCCTCTAACAACTTTGACTACACAACATGTCTCCAAGGGTGAATTGAGGCGCATGCAAAAAACAGCATGCTGTGTGTTTTGATTAAATGGCAGTAATGCATTCATATAGTAATTATAGTGCTTATGGGAGTAATCCACTTTTAATGGTCTTATATTTTGCATTAATCTAAAAATATTTAGATGTCACTACGTCTATTTAAACGTGACTGAATGAAACTGACTTCAAACCATTAACAGGGCATTACAACTGTGCATTTATACAAGCTCACAGCTCTCTAAACTGATAGATGAAGCATAGTAAATGAATAAAACAAACATTGAACTTCATTTAAATGAAAGCAAATAGCCTAACACAAAAACAGAACCACCCAAACTAGGAACAGGCCCCTGTTGCGAAAAATAGGCGACATAAAGTTATTCATAAATGAATAGAAATGCAACATAAAACATATTCTCACATTAACACATGCAGTGTCGAAAAAAAAATGTAAAGAAAATATATGTAACGTTATACTTCTAGAAATAAATGTGACACTGCTAACGTTACGTCTATGCTTATTAGCACCGAGGCTAACTGACATAAACGCCACTTACCATACAAGAGCAAAAAAAATAAGCGTTTTAAAACGATTATAGAAACAAATACACATGAACAAAATAAATAATCAAAATAGAAACCATAAGATGCCATGAAAGTTTTTATACACCCTGTATGCCCCGTGTTTTGGGGTGTTTAAATGCTAGTTCCGCTCGTCATATGCAAAAACGAAGCCACGTGAAAAAACAACATAAATGTTAAAAGTACAGCAAATAAAATGCTAAACAAAACTCTCGAAACTCAGTTGAGGCGACAAACAGTGATATGTATGACTGACACGAAGAAGTAACACACCAAACATGAGGAAACAGACGACTCAAAACTGACCTGAGGTAAAACTGAGAAATAAAGCGGAAAACTCCGTTTCTGAGAGAAAACTTTTGTTCTTCTGTCTTAATTGGGGTGAATTTATCTCATCGCGACGTGATGTTAAAGTCTGGCGTCCTTCAGGACTCAGATCTTCGTGTGCGAGCGAGATCAGATCTGATCAGGTGTGCGCGCACAGCGAGCATTGCTTCATATAACAGGAGCACGCGCACACAGGAGTACGCGAGCGTGCACGCACCCATGGCAGGGAAATCTGGAGCCTTGCTAGGACTGGCAACTCTCATTGGACAGCCAATCAATAAAACATAAATTAAATTGTATGAAACAGTTCTTATTTGTATTTATTAAATAAGTAATGATTGGCAAAAAACGCCATTATGTTTAGTATATACTGGTATAAAGTATTTATATACAGCCATGATTCAAGTGTAGTCTTATTTTATCTATATGAAAAAGGTTGGCAAAAACATTTTTAGCTTTTTCTGGATTTAAGACTTTGATGGGCTGAGACCAAATACAACCAAAGTAAAGACCAGACTAGTCCTCCTCAAAATCACCTGAAAGATTTGCAGAAGAAAAAAGCTTTGCAGAAGCATTGCAATGTTATTACAAATACATTATTGGTTGCATTTGAAGCAGGAAGTTTCATGTCCAATAACAGTAATGGGGTTAATGAGCACCTATTTTGTTGCTAAAAAACGTTATTTTGTGTATTTGGTATAATACAATGTGCTCATGTAGTTTTTGGTTTAAAACATTTTTGTTGCTCCAGATATAATTGCCTTCCTCAAACGCTCAGATTTTGTAGAAAGCTCACTGACCTGAAAAGCGCTGTGTTCCTGATTGGCCAGTTGTGATTGACCTGAATACCTCTGAGGTCAGCCGGAAATGTGATGCTCCTTGCCATGTTTTGAAGATTAGCTCACAATGCAATGCTGACAGTAGTTAATATCGTCTTTACTACCTTATCAGTACTAGACGAATCTGATCCAGAAAATGCAGATGACCAAGCTGGTCGATCAACTTTGCCAGCGCAGCTTAAGCAGATTAGTAAGGTAAGGATACCAAAACATTATTACCATGTCTGCATTTGTGATCGTGAAACAACAAACGCTACTATTTTAGAAGCGTGTGGTTTTATGATACTCGTGTCATCGTTTACTTTGGGATTTGTACATTTTGCATATCGTTTGTTAACATGTACCTACACTGTAAAAAATACTTTGCTGCCTTAAAATTTTTAGTTGAATCAACTCAGATTTACAAGTCATGTCAACAGAAATGAGTTGTCACAACTTAGAAAATATAGTTGAGAAAAGTCAACTTAATTTTATAAGTTATAACAACTCACCTGTAGTTATAACAACTCATCTCTAGTCAAGATAAATAATAGTAAGTTGAAATGACTTGTAAATCCGAGTTGATTCAACAAAATTTTTTAAGGCAGCAACGTATTTTTTACAGTGTACACACACTTACACACCGAAACGTAAAATCGTGAATCGGATAATACGTGCTCTTTAAATAGATCAAAACAATGCATTGGCAATTTAGTAATATGGACCAGTCTTGAAATAAAAATCACTTTCATTAGACCAAGTCTTGAGTACTACAACACATATTTTTACATCTGCTACTAATTAATATCAGAATTTACAGTTGAAAGTAATCTACATTTATATAACATTTATATAATAATTTTATTCTTATTTGATTGGTCAGTGTCACCTCTTCCCCACTACCCTCCTATTATCCACATTATCAGAAATGTAGGATACTTTAAGGGAACAATTTGACTTCAACCTCATATGTTTTTTATGAATAAATACAATAAACATAAAAGTAACATCTCCATGTTCTGTAAAATATTAAAAGTCCATTAAAAATTGAACTTCAACCCTGTTATTGAAGCTTCTGAAATCTTAAACTTTCCCTGTTGAACAGATCCACCTAGAGGTAGCAAAGATAACTACACCATACTTGCACCAAACCCTCCTGAAAAACAAACAAATTTATGTATAGAGATTTACAGTATGTGTCTCTGACTTCTGTAGTAAATATTAATTCTTACAGAAACACACATTACATTAAAAAGGTAATAAAGATGGCTGTTTATGGTAAAAAAAAAAAAACGGCACATACACATTGGTATTGAATACACCTTTTACTATGACATAATTTAAGGTGTGATATTACAGTATTGCAATGTGAGATTACAAGACCTTTTATCTCAATGAGCACACAAATGCAATGTTTGTATTTCAGATGTTCTGTGTTTACGTCACTTGTCACTTTAAATTCAGTGTCTCTGAATAAAATCTTTAGCTTAAATTAAAAACACAGTGTAATAATACAGTTATAGTTATACAAGTATCCTACACTGAAAAAAATTATTCATTGAATTTAATCAATTTTTTAAGGTAAGTGGTTCCAATCAATTTATTTAAGCTACATTTAAACAAAAGTTTTATATTTTATTTATTAAATTCAATGAATCATTTTTTTTCAGTGTACAAAGCTGAAGATGCATCTTTAAAAAGATTTTTAAGTGATGCTATTTTTAGACTTGTTAATATACTGTTCACATTTTTATCCAAGTATGTACATACAATACAGTATCTAAACCATCTTTAAAGTGAACACAATAAAAGGCCAAACAGCAAATGTTTCTTGTGACTTTTGTTTGATCAAAACAGAGCTATTGTGATGAAAAAAGAAACAATTTCCAGTTTCAAAGTCCATTGCCTCACCTCAAAAGGCTTTCCTGGAACAAAAGAAAAGGAGGGGTTTTCTCTCTCTTCTCATCCCCAGTTGTCTCCAATCAAGCTTTTTCTCACAATCACTTTCTTCATTAAAGCGAAAGTTTAAATGAAACATAATGTCTAGCATTTACTTCAACAGTGTTACTAAAATGTGATACACATAGATTAATACACAACAACATCACACAGAGATTCTCAAGCATTAGATGATCAACAGTAAATTGACACAAAATTGCCCTTATATGTCATCATTTGTAAATGTCACATCCAATCATATAGACAGCCCTTTCATAATCCATTTCATTTTCATTCAGGATGTAAAAGAGAAATCAAGGAAGACATCCTTATTGCTCATGGGTGTTCTAAACCTTCCTCAATTTTATTCAATCTTTTTTATCATAAGAACTAATTAAGAAAGAATTAATAAAGAAATGGTAAAAACAAATGTATTGTTTACTTTGTTGTGTATTATTATGACAGATCTTTGTGCGTTTGACCTAAGAAATGCAAAGGTGAGTCTGAGAAGTGACTGAGATCAACTGTAAAGAAGTCATTTACTTGGGTAACATTATAACGTGACAGGTCCATCTAGTTCTTGTTGGATTATGCAAATTAAACTCTCAAAAATAATGATGACACAGTTCTGGAAGTGAACGCAGAAAACTATAAGAAGATTGTACCTGTTTGGTGTTGTTGGTGGCACAGAGACAGAAGGAAGATTGAAAAGCTCTCACACCTCAGAAATCCTTGGCAGTATTCCCATGAAAAGAGGGCGTACGCCGCAAACCTCTAGTCATATAAACATGTGGCCTGATCTCTACAAGGAAATATTGTATGATTTTTTAACAATCATGCAGCATTCTTGTTTGTTTGAGTCAATGCTGGCACTTCAGGAAGATTTATACAGTAAGGGCTCTTGGGTACTTTGTGCTGCATAACCTCTGTCTGCCTTACATGTGTTTTGATGATGGGCGTAACTGAAATCCTAGAAGTTTCTTCATTTGTTTGGACAATCGATGGATAAAAAATTCCAAGATTCCAAGTATTATCAAAAGCCAAGGGTTGCCTTGGGAACTAGGTTAGGTTTGTCAGTGCTGTACTTGTAGTGTTGCATAGATATTATTAGTAGTGTCTTAATGACATGTGCACAAAATTTCTATGGGCCATAGGAATGAACTAGCTAATGTTTATGTTACTTGGTAAATCTTACAGCCTATAAGGAGAAATATATTTTATTAACACTAGAGGTCAGTCAAGTCCTTTTAATCTGCAGTAGGGTCACAGATGTTTCATAGGTCATTTTTGATTGGTTAAAAGGTGAGTTAGGTTAAATAAGTGATTCAGCTTCACAAAATAATATATCAATGGACCTAATACACACTAAAACAAATTGGCAGAAGACATTTGTAATCAATAATGGATCTCCCTGACACTGACTGATATGTTTTCATTCAATTTATATTTCCCTCAACAATAATTCCCCTAATGCAGAAGATAACTAATACTTCATTCTAAGGTATGAATCTGATGGGATCAAGTGGAGATCGTTCAAAGGCCCATCAGTAAAAGTGAATCATGTAGTTTAGATATTTTTAGATACTATCACTGCTGTAAAAAACATTCTGCATGCACTGAAAAAGGCGATAAAAGCATTATGAGGTAGCATTCATGATGATGTTTCAAGGAAGGCATCATCAACAGGGTTACCAGAGCTAAACATTAGCTGAAATCCAATCTGCCACTGGATGTAAAAGATGAGACCAAATATATAACGCAAACTCTCACTGTTATCACACACTTTGGATAAAAGCGTCTTCCAAATGCATAAATATATAGATATAAAACTCTGTCTAGATTTTTCTGTCTCACTTTATTTGCAAGGAAAATAAAGACAAATATCATACTTAAAATGGTTTTGCTTTATTATTTGTTTCAATTGTGTGCGTGCATGTCAGCGAGAAATGTGCCCTTTTTATACTTGAGCACCTGCCCCTCCAAAGGTCTGCACAGCCCTGAGCTGTGGACTGAGTTGCAATTCACAATCTCACCACTAGATGCCGCTAAAATCTACACAGTGCACCTTTAAAACCTGTTATTGAAACTTATTGAAACCCAAACTGCCTGGTAGTTTAACAGATTCACCTAGAGGTAGCAAAGACAAACTACACCATTCATCATATAAAAAACAATATCATCATCAAGATCATCATCATGGAGTCAATGGAATTGACATCAGTAACTATGATAGTACGATCTCATGGCAGCGTCTCCACATCAACTGATTTGAGGGTGAGATCATTGTAGATTCGAAGTGTTTTGATCTTGTTGAGCTCAAGAATGCGATGTTTGTATTCCAGAAGGTGAGATTTGTTTACTGCCACTTTAAATGCAGAGTCAAGGCATAAAATCTTCAGCTATAATTAAGAAAAAACAAAATGTAATCAGTTCCAGTTGAACAAAGCAGAAGACAAATAAATAACATTTAATAAAAAAAATTTCATTTAAGCGATGCTACTGTTAGACTGTGTTTCTTCTTCAAACTGACATTCAACTTAATTGAATTAAGGAAAATTTTTCCACGAAATTTGTTTAGGCTTGTAGAACAAGAATACAATAAATTAATTTAAACAAATAATCTTTTGTTGCACCAACCTAATAAATATATTTTCTTTGGTCATAAAAAATATCTTGTTCAATAAACTTAATTCAGTTAAGGAAAACTTTTCACACAATTAATTCTGGTCTGTTCAACAATGACAAAACAAGTTCATTCAAGCAAAAAAGTCTTGTTAAAACAATTGTCAGTTTCTATATAATACGAATTAGCATAAGCACACGTTAGCATGCTAATGACACATTGGATGAACATGTGAGAAGAGACTGATCTTCAAACAGGCATTAATACAGTTAAAGCTTTTTAAAAGAAGTACGTCACATCCACAACTTAACCACAAGTCCCACTCTTCTGCACAGTAGTAACCAAACAATTCGTAAAAATATAACACAAACTCTTTTAAATCAATAAGATAAACGACCATCAAACACTATAAAGTCTTTCTCTTTACCTAAAAATGCATAAAACAACAATTAATTTTAAAAATTACTCTCCAAAGGCAGTTGCATGCAAAGCATGCTGAAAAATACAGATTCACGGCCCAGTAAGTAATAGCAACAAAAATCATTCATGTGGTCCCAGCATAAAATAATTGAGTTAATGTAATTTTTTTATTTAAGCAGATTGAACATGATAAAAATAGGTTGAGACAAAAAAGAAAAAAAATGTGTTGTATTAACTTGTTTCAAAAATATTTTTTTGAGTCTAACTCTATAAAGTAAACACAAACGGGACGAAAAAAATGTTTTTCTGAACACTTTTGTTTGATAAAAATAAAGCTATTATGATGAAATGATCCAACCACTTACCTCAAAAGGCTTTCCTGGAATAAAAGGAAAGGATGGGCATGCTCTCTCTTCTGGTCCCCAGCGGCCTCCAATTAAACTGTTTCTTACAATAATTTTCTGTCCATAATCATTAAAGCGAGGGTTTATATGAAGGGCAATGTCATTGTCTTTTTTTATATCAATAGTGATACTAATAAAAGGAAAAACAACATGATAAACATGGATTAATACACAAACCATGATCATGAAGTTTGACACTAAAATGTCCATGCACTGTAAAAAGGAAGTATGAGAGACCTTTGTGCATGAATTGATCTGTAGAGTAAATCTTTGTACTTACAGCTCAGCATTGGGTTTTACTTCTCCATTAATGGTGATGAGCATTTTGTTATATACACCATTGGGCAGAGTCATTTCAAAGGGCACAGTCTGGCAAAGAGACAACAAGCGGTCAATATAATAATGCAAAACCAAATCAAATCTGTATTTTTTTGCATTCTAACCCAAAATTTAACTATAAGAACAAACATCTCACTAGTGGTTTTGGAGGCTCGGGAATACCATAAGGACCAGTTTGCGGGACAGGTCCAGGCCATCCTGGAGCTCCTGGCTGTCCAGGCTGACCCGGCCATGTTGGTGGAGCTGGCTGGTTTGGCTGACCAGGCCAGACGGGATTGGGTGGTTGGCAGGGCCAGGCAGGGTCGGATGGTTGGCCAGGCCAGGCAGGATTTGTTGGTGGGCTGGGCCAGGCGGGATTAGTTGGCTGTCCGGGCCAGGCGGGATTGGGTGATTGTCCGGGCCAGCCGGGATTGGGTGATTGACCGGGCCAAGCGGGATTGGGTGATTGACCGGGCCAAACGGGATTGGGTGATTGACCGGGCCAGGCAGGATTGGGTGGTTGGCCGGGCAAGGCAGGATTGGGTGGTTGGCCAGGCCAGGTGGGATTTTCTGGCTGCAGTGGAAAGTAGAATAAATTATATCATGTTATCTGTTGTATTACATTTGAAAAAATAAAATAATTGAGGAATAAAATGTACTCACATTCATTATATATCTGAAAACCAGACAGTGATGAGAGACATATTTGTTAGCATTACTGCAAATAGTTACATGTATGTAAGCAATAATGTATTAGAGGCTGTGCTTTATCGTGGAATAAGTTCCTGTAATCCCGTAAATAAGCCATGACCTAATTGCTTTTATATAACGGTTACCGCACAATACAAATATTAAAGCAAAAAATATGTATTAACAAAACTTTCATAAAGTAAAATCAATAAAAAGGGTTTCCTTCCGCTGGAAAAAATAGTCCCTGACCGACTCTGAACAGTAACAAATTGCGATACAAGTTACCGAGTGGTCAGGGGTGTTCACTGGTATGCTCACACAAAAATCGCTGCAAAATACGCATTCCAACAGGTTTTATCGTAGTTTTTGCCAACTCCATTGACTTGTATTAGCTGTGCTGTGAGGTACGGTATTACTCTGCGCCGGGAACTTTGTTTCTATTCTTGCAATTGGCAATGGCGGATTATCGCCACCAACTGGGCTGGAGTGTCTATTATTCGGGTGTGGGGCGTTTGGAAAAATAGGTCCACAAGTTAACAACGAATGCTAAAACAGCTGTTGGAAAGCATCTTTTAACGCGATTTTTGTGTGAGCATATCATTGAACACCCCTGACCACTCGATAAGTTTCACGTCTTTGCAGTGGCGGATGCAGAACGTGACATATGGGTGGGCATGGATTAAGTCCGGGTGGGCCTGAATCTATGGGTGTCACTTTTGAATAAGAAACTATAACAAGTCTATAAAATTCGTCAAAACTTCAGAACACTAATTTAAACAGCATACACACACACCCGAACTGCACGTCACATTTTTGACATTATTGATACTTTAAATTGTAATGCAACGTGACATTTATTAAGCCTTTTTGGTAAAAAAAATATTGGGCTCTCATAGCCTACAAAAAAGAACCTGCACACAGTGACAGGAAATATAAATGAACCCCCAAAAAAACTTATACTTTTTTAAATAACCTATTAAAGTGTTTTAATAAATACGGCTACTAAATGCTTAAAATGAAGCTTCTAACATCATATTCTCTTCATGCAAATCACTAAAAATATATTTTCGTTCTCACATATTTAAGTTAACTTAATAAATAAAGAAAGAAAAAGGGAATTGCTAGAATAATGTTAGACTCTGGGGTTAAACGAAATGACAAATAAATAAACATTTAATATACTTTTTGATGAGCACAAAGCAAGCACTCGTGAAGAGCGGAGCCGAGGAGCGCGCATATCAGACGTGAACGAAAGGAATAATGGATTTAATGATTTAACTTCATTTCCTGACAGTTTCACTTGTTAGTGAGGATAGTAATGGCTAACAAGATGACGCCGAATTACATACAACATAATTACCTAACTAAATCTGAGAGAATGCAAACACATTACAATATTTTTTCCTCCGCCCGACGGCCAAGGCGCATCATTTTTTTTTTAGCCCGACAGGAATTCGCCATAGCCCGTAATGGACGTCGGGCAAGCGATTTTGCGAGGTTTGTTTTGTAGAAAGACTTTCTTTAATGTGAATTTCGTTTTGTATAAATTGTATCTTAATATTAATCAATGTTTGATCAAACAATTGCCTCGATTTAATAAATAAGAAGCAAACCAAGAACGTCTGTGGTGTGGATTGAAGTGAACCCACTATATTTCCGCAGCCTACACGTCTTTCTGCTTTTAATGCATTTCTTAAATTAATGTCTCAATTACACAGTAGGATTATAGGTTGTTATGATAGGCTATTTGTTGCTTAAAAGCAATAAGCTATATTGTATAAAGTGTAGCAATAAACGTGGCGTGACTTATAGTGCTGCTATATCGCTATATCAAACAACATCACTATGATCAGATGTTTTCTTTCTATTTTTTACCCCGCTGTCATATTTGTTGTGTGTTTATGTTATTGAGAGGAAAGCGCGCAGCACATATTTATAACGTGTTGTTATTCAAAATACGTTTTCTACTTGCTTGCAAAAAAAGTTCTCAAAGTGATCATGGCTGAAAGCTGCTCGGGAATATTTCATTATAACGCAACATTCAACTGCTTTAATAGTTTTTAAATAGTTATCAGGCTTACTTATAATTTTACTGTTTTTAACATAACATGCAATAGATAAATTACACCACATAAAGTAGTATACATGTCTAACTATACATAGTATTTTTTACATTTCTGATTGGGCGGGCCAGCTGTCAATCTGGGCCCATAGCTCCGCGCCTGCGTCTTTGTAAACGAAAGTGTAATGCATTTTAGAAAGGATTGTTCCAGTGCACAATTAAACGCATTGTAAAGGTAACGTTAGGAGCTGAAACACAAACACCCAAAAATTCTCGGGGCAGCCGCAAATGTCGAAATTTCAGTCAAAACCGTTCTATTTCATCATAAACAATCTGAAAACAGGGCTTTAAGTGTAAAATACCGAACTTGTCCTTTAATCGTGAACGAAACACAGCTATTAACCAATCAGAATCAAGGACTAAACAATAAGGCATAACAGGTAATGTTATGTTTAAAATATTTATAATATTGAAATAAAATGGGTTCATACATCAAAACAGGCTATATTTTATCAAAATATTATACCCATTGTTTCAAACATAGTGACTTGCTCTAAGAAATGTTCTGTAGTTATAAATAAAGTAGTTGCACATAAGTGAAAATTATTTATAAATTAGATAGAAACAGACATGTAGTAAAACACTATCCTAAAACACTATCACAAGTTACTTATTTAAGCTGGCAAAAGAAAAATGTCTTTTGAAAATATCCAATATCTGCACACCTCAGTTGGCTTGAATAGCAGCATGACAGGTCCAACTACTTTCGTTTGGACTAGTCAAAAATGAACTCAGGTCGTAAATACACCTAATGCATATTGTTTTTACTTACAAATACACAAACCAAGCTCAAATATGTAAACTTCAAAAGTAAAGACATAATTATAAAAAAGTTACCTGTTTGGTGGTGGATGGCACACAAGTAGTTGATAAACAGACAGGAATTCCGGGTGGAGATTCTGTAATACCGTCACGCCCCGGAAAATCCTCTCCTGTATGTTTGAAAAGAGGGTGTACTTGTATCTATATAAACACGTGGCCTGATCTCCACAGGGAAGTCTGTGATCGGACAAAGAAACAGATTCTTTAATAAAATTAAAAGGACATTATCTAGCAAGCATCCTTCATTTGGTCTGAATAAACTCTGTCTACTTCACATGTGTGTTTTGAGGATGTGTGTAATTGTAAAAAAATAGGAGATTTTAGGGAGTTTCACTCTTTTTTTGTACAATCAAAGACAAATGTATTTCAAGTATAAGTAAAAGCCAAGGGTTACCTCAGCAACAAGGTAAGGTTTGGTAGAGCTGTTTATAGTTTAAACAATAGGGCTGCAGAGTTATTTACATGGCTTTTCCATTTACATAACATGTAAACTATTTGGTGCTGTTTGAATGAACAAGTTCATTTTCATGATATTGGGAGAATTTCATAAAACTATTACACAAAAATCAAAAGAAAGATGTAATAAATAATATTTTGCTTAAACTATTTTTTACATTCTGACAATATTTTCTTTTTATAATTAAGCCAACCCATCCCACATAATAATAATAATAATAATAATAATAATAATAATAATAATAATAATAATAATAATAATAATAGTTTATTCTTGTTGTTAATGTTATTATTTTTATATTATTATTATTTGTATGGTTGTTATTATTATTATTATTATTGTTATCATTATAATAATTATTATTATTATTATTACTACTAGTAATAGTAGTAGTAGTAGTAGTAGTAGTAGTAGCAGCCTATTAATATTATTATTTTTATTGCATTATTATTATTATTATTATTATTATTATTGTTTAAATATTATTATTATTATTATTATTATTATTATTATTAGTTTCACTACATTTAATGCTGAATAATACAGATCATTTTTTATCTTTATTTATTTCATTTGCTTTATCTTTGCCAACATTTTGGAAGAGAAGTGCAGGCCTACTGTATGTCCACTAGATGGCGTACCTAGTCTTGTAAATAAGTGCCAATGACGTCACACATACTATTTTATTAAGTCGTTTTTCAAAAGTCTTTGTTCAACTCTGGTACTCTATTGATCAGATCATCTTAAGTGCTTTAATTTGCCTTAATTACAATCTTAACAAACGTTACCAATCATACACAAAATGACCACCACTGGCAAAAAACAAAGCAATGTTTAATAGACAATACTACATATATTACTTATATATAGCCCTATACCATAAGTGCTAAAAATGTTAACATGAAATTTGAGACACTACAATGATGTGAGAACAAGGAGCAATACATTTTATGAACACAAGGGGTCAATCAAGTACTTTAAATCGGCAGTGGGTGACAAAAATTCAAGCTTCAGAAGTCACATCTGATTGGTTAATAGGTGTGGTAGGTTATTTTCCATGTGGATAGTCATTCAGCTTCATAAAATATTATATCAAAGGACCTAATACACTAAGGCACTAAGACAAATATAAATCCTACTATGGATATTTAAAAAAGTAAGCAGATATCTGTAATCAATAATGGATCAATCAGTTATTGATTGTGTATTTCAAGCCCTCCCCACTTCACTAAACTGAAATATTTCACAGCAAATATTTAATAAGCTTCTTTATTTGACTATGAGCTGGATCTGATGGGATCAGGTGGAGCTCACACAAATGTCCCGTCTGTAAAAATGATTCATGTAGTTTAGGAATGTAACACTTTGTATTTTTTGGATACTATCACTGCTGTTGTCAAAACACAACATGTGCTGTGAGGATGTGATTTCCTTTTCACATGGAAGACGCAGCCCATATTTTTCCAAAGGATTTTAAAGATACTCATTTATGGTATCTGTTTTCAATTGTTTTCAGGTCTGCTTGTCATCAAGCCTGTTTTTATAGACCATTCCCTAAAAATACCCCCAGCCGAACTTCAGCGTTATTGATTTGGTTTTTCTATTGGCTTCTTCCTGAACACTGCTGTATAAAGAGCACATGTTTGTTTAGACTCGTTTGATTATCTGAGCAATTTCACCATGTCCAAACATTCAAAAGCAAAACAAGCAGCGTCTAATTGTTTTGTGAGAGATCCATCTTATCTGACCCCAAAAAATCAAAACAAAAACAATCGCTCCATATTTTATCCTGTGCATCTCATATCTGGATTATGAAGGTCTGCGCTGCCTCCACCACTGCACAAAAACCTCTTTGTATATACATAGCTGGCCTCATAAATGTTAACATTCACTCTCTCTCTCTCTCTCTCTCTCTCTCTCGTCACACACACACACCCTGGAATTGCTTTCTGTTTTGCTGAAAGGTTATTGAAGGGAGATGAGCCATCCGAAGTCTCAACAGGAAAAGATGTCTGACCCGTCTGCAGTACCTCAGACCAGAAACCTATAAATATGTGCGCTTATGCACTTGCTTTGTTAGGGGTGTCTGATAAGTCCATTAGCAAAATGGAATGCAGTGGCTCGTACTTAAGGTCAATGATTTGAACAAAGCCCAAACCTTAAGTATTAAACCTCTTCCCACACTGTTTATGCTACAGACTATAAATTCAACTCAGATTGTTTAGCTTGTAAGATTTTGGCCGGGTGGAAAATTAAATAGATGGAAAATAAATCCCGTAAATTTGGGTTTAAAGAGAGGTCAGAGCGATATCAAAAGACAAGATATCATACAAACTCATACAGATTTAAGCAATCACCCAGAACCCCATAACATTGGCACAGCATGTTAAGAACCAGTCATACAATCTTAGGAGTTTGCACAAGGAGGTGTATGATTTTCTTACACGCACACAAATGCACGCACACTTTCTATAGACGTAATGACTTTTATACTGACAAACTGCACTGTAAAAAAAGATTTGTTGTTTTAACTTAAAAAGTAAGTGTTCGTGCTGCCTTTAAATTTTGAGTTAATTCAACTTAAATATATTAGTTGACTCAACATATTTTTGAGTTAAAGGGGACATATCATGAAAATCTAAAATGCTATAATTCGGTCCCCAGTGCGTCTATCAGCCTAGAAGATGTGTAAAAGATCAACCCAGTAACTTAGTTTTAGTAAACCATTCTCTGCAAGCATGTGAAAAAATAAGTCATTGAAATTTGGCTCCCCCTGTGATGTCAGAAGGGGATAATACCACCCCGTAATCTGCACTATCCAACCACAACACTGCCATTTAGTGCAGAGATCAGCTCATTTGCATTTATAAAGTCACACCCAAAAAAGTGGCAATTTTAACATGTTATAATAAATGATCTGATGTCCCATTTAACAAAAATTTTGGAACAACAAAACTTTTTTAAGGTGTGTATATTTCAAACTTTTTCTCTAACCCAACCCCTAAACTCTCACAAAAAAACTTTCTGCATTTTTACATTTTCATATAATTGTCAATTAGTTTGATTTACAAGCTTGTTTCCTCATGGGGACCAAAAATTGTCCCCACAAGTTCAACAATTACAACACAATACAATCTATTGTCAATTTGTACGTATTTTACGTTGTGACTAATTTGTATTTTTTTCGTATGTTTTTGTATGATTTCCTTTCATTCCTTTGATGTTGGGGTTAGGGGTGGGGATTCATTGTTTTTTTTCTAATAATAAGTTTTTTATGATTCACTGTACGAATTTGTTTGATTCACTGTACAAATTCATTAGAATCTCATAAAATACATACAAATTACCATGAAATTGTGTTGTAATACCAGTTGTTGACCTTGTGGGTCCTTGTTGATCAGGCTGGTATTACTTTATCTTTGTGTACATTTAGTCCTCACACTGTGTAGAATTACCATGACATTACATTACACGCATGCACGCACGCCGGCATGCACACGCACGCAAAAAGATCAGCCCAGTCTCAGGAAATTCAATTAATTTTTTTTATTCTTTTTCGTGATATTATCACAAATGTCTGTGTTTTTTCATGATCGTATAATGAATTCCTGTTTTCGTGTGATTATCACGTATTGGTTACTCAACTGTTTTATTTTCTTACCATTGTTGCTTCAGTTTAGGGTTAGATTTACATAAAATGACATCCTTACCCAAACCCAACTCTAACCCTAACGCAAGGCAAAAAAAATAAATCAGAAAAAATAGTAAAGTGACATTCTAATGCAAGCACCAAGCACTAACCCTAAACCAAATCGACAATCGTTTAAAAATAGGAAAAGCTGTTGAGTAACCAATATGTGATAATCACATGAAAACAGGAATTCGTTATACGACCACGGAAAAACGCGGAAATTCAAAAAAATCAAAAAATTACGTGACTATGTCACGAAACCTTTTGAGACTGGGCAGCAACGATTTAGTATATTTTTTAAGGAAAACACAACAGTTTTTCAATATTTTACTATGTTCTTACCTCAGCTTAGATGAATTAATACATACCTATCTTTTTTTCAATGAGTGCACTTTAAATCTTTTTACAGAGTGTCGTGAATGTGATAGCATTTAGCCTAGCCCCATTCATTCCTTAGGATCCAAACAGGGATGAATTTAAAAGCCACCAAACACTTCCATGTTTTTCCTATTTAAAGACTGTTACATGAGTAGTTACATGAGTAAGTATGGTGGCACAAAATAAAACTTTTGTTTGGATCCTAAGGAATGAGTGGGGCTAGGCTAAATGCTAACACATTCAAAAAGCCCTGTACAAAGATTAAAAAGTGCACATATTGAAAAAAGATAGGTATGTTTTAATTCATCTAAGTTGAGGTAAAACATAGTAAAATATTAAAAAAGGGTGGTGTTTTCCTTTAACTTATATATAACTTTAGTAAATAACTTTAAATTTTAGCACATACAGTCATTGAGATGTAGCACCACGGAAATAAAAGTGAACAGACAAACATTACACAAATGTTTTGATTGGATTGGAAAAGTTACGACATGTTGTGTACGAATTTGGGAGTAAATTTGCTTGTGGTGATGTTGGGCAGTTGTAAAATAAACACAAGTTATAAGTTTAAATACAAATGAGCTGTTTTTTCAAGAGTTAAATAAAATAATCCCTTAAATGGGTTGGTTTCTCCTTCAGAAGCCTGTGAGGCTTAACTAAACAAGACGTTTAATCTAATGCTTGGCTACCCGTTCCTGTTGGCAAACCAGTATTTAATGACAGAAGCAGACAGAAAGCCTCTGCGGCACAAAGTGAAGCCACATGATAAAGTCAAATGAACGCTGCAGCTGACAAATCAAACCGAAGGTGAACGAATTTAGCGGTACGCTCATAAATGATGGGGCCTGGAACTCATTGTGCATTATTCATTTGCCGAGCATTCACGTAAAACCGCTATGACGCACAATTTATTTATCCATAATGCTTGGTCAGCAGCGTCTCAGACTCTGTTATGAGAAGAAGAGTAGGATACCAGATCTGTACAGCAATAAATTTGCAATAGAAAATATGAATGGTGCTTTAAAAAACAGCTATCCAATGCAGGCTGTTGTACTGTAGGTGACTGGCAAAGTGTTGCTATAAGGTGTTATGAGTATATTTAGTGCACATTTTGCACTGATAAATACCTCAATTCCCTTAAAAGGGACATTTCACAAGACTTTTTCAAGATGTAAAATAAATAGTTGGTGCCCCTATGTAAAGTTCTGGCTTACAACACCATATGATAATTTATTATTGCATTATTAAATTGCCACTTTGTATGTTTGGGTTTGTCCTTTTAAATGCAAATGAGCTGATCGCTGCACTAAATGGCAGTGCCATTGATAGTGCAGATTAAGGGGTTGTATTTTTAAGACATACCTGTCAACCCTCCCGTTTTCCCCGGTATTTTCCCATTCATTCCCACCATCATCCAATAAGAAAAAAGTTTCCCGGTGATGGGTTGAGGATTACGAGCCCGCGCACAAAACTACAACCACGGCGCAAGTCCACCCGCCAGCGTACACAAACCTGACACAAAACACACAAATTACTTAAAAAAAAGCTTTTAGTTTTTAGACAAAAAAAAACTAATCTAAGTAAATTTGTAATTAAAAGAAGCAAAATAATCTGCCAATGGGGTGAAAACATTACATTCATTTTCTTGAATTGATTGAATTGTGCATTTTAAGAAAAAAGTATACTTGAAGAGTTTCGTTGCAAAACGAGATAAATCCATTTTTTTACATTTTTGTCAAAACATGTTTATTATTATGTTATCATGTTATTATTTTGTTTTATGGTGCTACTTAGCTGTATTTTTTAAGTTATGAAGGTTTAAATCAAAACAAACCAACAGCAGCTGCATTGAAATAAATTGGAATGCACAACCAAAAAACGAGATTTCTGAACAATTAAAAAACGTATTCTAAGATTTTTTTTTCACACCTTGTTGGCAATTTTTTTTCTTGTTTTAAGCACAAATTTGCTTTAATTTTATATTTTTTGTCTAAAAACTAAGCTTATTTTCTTCGGTCATTTTGCTTATCAAAAAATATATTTTGATTTAAGTATTGTTAGATATTTGTACTGAAAACAAGGCAACAATACTTAGATTGTTAGGGTTCGGGAAATTTCCCTTATTTTCAATGAATAAGATCCCTTTTTGACATCACAAGGGGGGAGCCAAATTTCAATGACCTTTTTTTCACACGCTTGCAAAGAATGGTTTACCAAAACTAATTTACTGTTTTTTTCCCGCATTTTCTAGCACTGGGGACCAAAATAAAATTTCTGTCATTATTTACTCACCTTCAAGTTGTTTTTTGTTCTGTTAAACACAAAGGAGGATGTATGTAATCAAGCAGGAGCGCCATGGACTTCCATAGTAGGAAATAAATACTATGGAAGTCAATGGTGCTCAAAAAGTGTTTGGTTACAAAATATCTTTTTTACAGAAATTTCATTTTTGGGTGAACCATCCCTTTAAGGTCAGACGTTTTTTGTTTTTACATTTTGCATTCTGGAGAATTTCACTACATTTTTCACAACATTTGCTGACATTGCTGATGCTGACCCTCAAAATACCTTAATTTCTGAGTCCTACAGTGTTATAATCTAACAATACATTTATGCATTTGGCAGGTGCTTTTCTGCAAAATGGCTTATTGTGCATTTAATTGCATTAGTACATCTGTGCCCTGGAATTGAACACACAACCTTTTGCACTGTGAACGCAATGCTCTACCAAAAAAACAACATGTTGAGCTTACTTTTGACAGCAAGGGCACTGAAGATAACCTGCCTTGAATGCAGCAGAAGCTCAGGAATGTTGAGTGAAATGTCATTGAATCACGCGCTTGCACAATTTTTTGCATCATGTGATGATGGTGTGTTTTGTTTGCCTCTTTCGTTTTTGTGCCCATTCAGATGCACTGCCCTTGAATCCTGCAGAATAATTTTATTTTTGATGAGACTATTCACACAGTGATCAACCCGAGTAGAAACATGCATTCAAGAAAATGTTAATTGCAATCACTGTCAGAGAGAGTTTTAAAGGAAAAATTGGAAAAACAGTAAAAATTGTGCAAATGATCCTTTTCAAATCAAGCATCATTCACATTTGTCCTTCCAACTCATCTGGCAAAAGGTCATGCACTGTAAAAATTTTTTTTTTAAATCAACTCAGATTTACAAGTCATGTCAACAGAGATGAGTTGTCACAACTTATAAAATATAGTTGAGAAAAGTCAACTTAATTTTATAAGTTATAACAACTCACCTGTAGTTATAACAACTCATCTCTAGTCAAGATAAATAATAGTAAGTTGAAATGACTTGTAAATCTGAGTTGATTCAACCAAAAAATTTAAGGCAGCAAAGTATTTTTTACAGTGTGGGTTTGATCTTAAGGAACACACATACTAATAAAATATTTGAATGCATTTTGAATAAAAGCATTTGCCAAATGCATTAATGTAAATTCTCATTTAATTATACATTGTCAGCTGGCATTCATCAAGAAAGCACACAATTAGTTTACTCTCATTAGCCACATAGAGTAAATATGTAACACTTGATTGCACATTAAAAACTGCAATCAGCATCAGCATTGGTTGTGTATAGAGAATACAGCAACAAAGTCTTTCTAATGAGCTTCACTGCTACGCATTTGAAAAGCAAATACTTATGCATCAATAGACATAAACAAACCCAACAAGCTGTCGCACAAAAACAATGGAGAGACAATCAAGGGCTTTAAGCAGTGTCTGCATTAACAAAGGACTGGATTAAAACATGGGACTTATTTCTAGCCCATAAGAAATAAAGACCCACTGCATGACTGTGATCATTTTTATGAATCGAATACACTGTAAAAGCCAATTTAAAGCAAGATGGGCTTGCATTTATGATTATGTTTTAAGGCAGGCATCATCAACAGGGTTCACTGGAGCTAAACATTAGCTGAGTAGGTTTAATCTAACCTGCTTTTGGGTGCAATACAAGAGATTGAATATAAAATGTAAGCTCTCAGGGCGCTCTCACTGTCTCCACCCAAACCTCCCATTTTTCTTTCATGTGCACTTGCAAGCACACATAGGCTACAGAACGGTTTATCAACCTGTCCGGTCCAGAGATGTGTTTCACAGATAAACCAAAGAGGCGGACTCACGTCAGTAAAACTAAATGGGATGTCAGTCAAAGTACAGAGAAAGCCTAATAATGGTCTTTTACAGCTACCACATTGCCTACTCAATTGTGTGTAATGCTACAGTAAGAAAAGAGACAGGGGGGTTAGAAGTTGATGAAGGGTTGTGTCTGTATTGGTTTAAACATTTTAACAAACAATAAGATGACATGAATCTGTATATTATTGGTATGTTCAAGTCAAGCATTGCTTTAACAATTGCTCATAATTAAAGTCCGTGTAAAGTCATTTCAGTCAGATAATTGTTTCTAAACACATTATAAATGTTAAATAGTTTTTAACATTTCTGTGTTCTGGATTATTTGGGCGGGGCTAAACTGTTGTCTCGATGACACACTGGAGCCACCAAGCATGGCCCCGCCCCTAACACAACGCGAGCATCCATACAGGTTGTAGCATAGACTGTAAAAAAGATGGACGACCCGATGTTGCTTCCTTCCATTGTAATGAATTGAAGGCAAAAATGTCCGACCATGGCCGCTGCCATGTTGCATAAAAACATCAGTTTGGAGCCAGGGCATATGCAGAAGGAATTGTTTGTGGAGCCAGAGGCATAGCTAGGGTATCAAACTTCCGTCTAAATGCTCGCGCTGCAAATTTAACCACGCCAATCATAACGACACGCCCCGTTTCAATGGAATCAAATTATTAGCTAAAATGAAACGAATCACAAAAATAACCAACTGAACATATATCAGCATGAACATATATCAGCGTAATAACAACTTTAAAGGACCAAAACCATCTTTCGGAAATTTTTATTGGAAGTGTATTCCCGTTTATTTGCATGGAGAGGGCGGGGTTTATGACTTGTACTGCAGCCAGCCACCAGGGGGCGATCAAAAAGCCAGCGGGTTCACTTTCAGGATGTACAACCCGGGTTGTAGCGGCATTTAAAAGTGGTTTTGGCTAAAAGGATACAGAAAATGCCGAAATCGGAAGGTATAATGTATTTCGGACAGTACGGGTACAACAGCGCATGCTCGAGAAAATATTGAGACAGGACACTCCACTTCAAACAATTACACAAAGGCAATAGGCAGCATTTGCACACACACTATTTTTTCTTCTTTTATTTTCACTTCTTTCAAGAACAGAAAGCTGTGGAACATCCAACCCCAACACCTAATCCATGATGAGTTTCTGGCTAGACGGGATACAGCTACAGCCTAAATCCCATGAAATGTTGGGTTTAGGGTTAGGTTTGGGGTAGTATAAGGATAAAAACAGAGCCCATCTGGTGAGATTTCGGCGATTGCTTTATCCCTGTATCCATAGCCACAACATTCGAAAGTTAAATGCCCTTTTCCACGAGGGGGCGTGGCTTTAGATTTTGATAACTTATTTTATTTATTTGGCGTTTTTTAATTATTCAAATTTGGCTGGGTGGTTATTATCACATTTTTCTGTTGTGTCAAAAACTGAGAACACATTTAATATCAGACTTTACACAGAAGGTTGAGGATTTAAATAACCCAAACACATTTCATGCATGGAGAAATTACATTTAAATTGCATTTCATCATCATCATATTCTTTATTCAGGACATACATTAAAAAATGGTCCATAGCACTATACAAACACACAAAACAAACAAAAAAAGTGCATGTGGAACATTTAGCCTGGAACGAATGAGTCAGATGAGTTATTAATATTAAAATAAAATGCATTTAATCTATACTATACATTTTCAGTGTTCTCTAAGAATCAAACCTTTACCTGCAACTTTTACATTTCTAATGCAATGCTCCACCAACTGAGCTACTGGAACACTTACAAAAACGCTATGGCCCGTAACTGAACATGTAGTTAATTTTCCCATTGATTTCTTGCATCACTGTCTCTTTCAGTCAAAACAGACACTAATTTTCACATATTTCTTTTCATAACTTCATTATATATCATTGAACGCCGTTATGACCTCAGTCAACATATTCCATCAGTGCTGCTTGTCAATACAATAGAATTAGCGAGGGTACATGAGCCATATCATCTGGAGCACTGACATTGTTTCAACTCCACCCCCACTCATTGTCTCAGGAAATTGTGTTTTTGATTCAATAAAGGGTGTCCTAGAAATGAACTCTAATCCCCAAACTGAAAAAGCACCCAAATGTTCTGCCATGGGGGCTCAATCGAATGCTCTGATCTGTCAGATTAAATCACGCAGCGTGGGTCTAGTCAGCCTTGACCACATGTTGACAAAAAGACATCCGCACAAGGCAGTCACAGGTTTCTGCTCTGGGGAGCTTGTGTTTGCGTATGAGATCATCCACTGTGTGTAGGGGTGTCAAATGCTTTTTCCCCCTAAGGTGAAGTGCACATGGAACATTTAGCCTGGAACGAATGAGTCAGATGAGTTATTAATATTAAAATGAAATCATCTCCATTGGGCACGAATGCCTTGAGGAAATTGTGTGTGTTTATTGTTGTTTGTGTGGATATGCATGCAATTTGTTATTTGATTATATGTGTGTCATAAAGCACACCAAAGTTTCTAAAACTTCCTTAAAAACCTTTTGTAAAGCTTGTGGTCAGTGGGTTATAAATAAAGCTAAGTTGGGTTATTTTATCACATGGTTGGACATCAACAACATTATTTATAACCCAGCGGTTGGGTGATTCTCACGAAACCATTGAAACACCACGGCACTAATGATTTTAGCTTTAAAATGTGTAATATAGTAACGTTAAAAAGCATCAGAATTAACACAATACTGTGTTCTACCTTGCACAATGTGTGATTTCAACATAAGAATTTATAATTGTAAATTTTATCTCATTTTCTGCTGAAATTCTCATTACCGCAATGTGTCCGGCTGTGTTTGAACATGCGTTATGTTGTAATTTAATCAAATTAACACAAAAATATTAAGAAAAAAAATAAATTGATGTTTTGCTAGACTACTTTAGATGACAGAAAAAATATTTACTGAATATTCATGTATAATAATAATAAAGAAAAATTAGGAAAATGATGTGTCCATGCCTGATGTTCTCATCCTCCGCAACACTTTTTGAGAACAGTTTAAGCACACATACAGAATTTTAATAAAGTTTGATTTTGAGTGACCAAGCACATGGACCAGTTACTTCAAGATGGCTACCAGGTAAGATCATTTTTTACAGTTAATTTGAAATATTGTCTTGTCAGAATGTTTACACGACATTTTGATTATCATTACCGCAACAGATGCTTATTAAATGTTAATTTAAATAATCGAAGCATAATACTTTGATTTTAAATGCATGTGCAGAATCTCCAAATTATGTTCTTTCAGGTTTGTCATGTCATTTTGAAAATATGTCAGTGTTGATGTTTTCTGACTGTTGCGGTAATGAGATTTTTTAGGACAAATTTTTTAAATTATGTTACAAAAAGTGTTAAATGATAAGTACGTTTTTAAATTAATGTTCCCATTTACTCCAGACTTTTTTTTTCAATGTCTTGTGGGAAAAAAGTAAATTTAAGCAATTTTTACATTTTCATGCTTGACATTTTTAAAACCAAGTTTTCGTGAGAATCACACGGTTAGGTTTGTCCATATTTGACCCAACCATGGGTTGAAACAACCCAGAATTATTTTGTGAATTATGTACAAACACTTGCAAACAAGGTCTCTAAACAAATAAACAAATATATACATCAAATTTATATCAAATATATATCTGTTATTCTTCTTGTGCCTAAAAAACACACTGTACATGTTAGTACATGCATGTGTCTGAGAATCTGGGTAATGATGCATAACATGTTTCTTTAAGCACATATCTTCTACAAGGTCACCGCTCCCTTGAGAACAATGTGCCCAACACCCAGACAGCTTTCAAAGACAAACTAGACATCCATCCATGAACAATGTCAGCAAGCCTGCAATTTATCAGTGGAAATACCAAACCCAACATATAGCACATCGTAGCTTTTTCTCAACTGCTTTCAGACAGAGCTACTGCATTACCATAGCAACCGCATCCCTGATAGTGCTGACAGCCAGAGAGAGGAATAATTGGAAATGTGAAGGACTCTTTGCACAGATTATGGGTCTGCAAGACATATTCACTCTCTTACAAACAACATAACGCTTCAGCGATGACCCTGCGGTCCCCAAGGTCAGCTATAGTGCGTAGGTAAAGCTTCACACCAAGATGAAAGCACAATAACCATCCGCAGGGATGGCTAACACATTTAATTACACACTGAAGACTTTGCATCATGGAATTTTGAACAAGGAACTGTGGAAATACTCAACGATAGAGTACAACAAACACTAATTGAACACTGAGGAGGATGGTTTTATTTTTTTGCTTTTGTGTTAAATGCTTTTAAATGAAATGACTTAATAAAGTATACGAGTGTAAAATCATGCATTCTTTTTATTGCCTTATAATAAAATTATGATGAGTGTTAATTTCACTGGTGGGGCATGCATGGGTTAAAGATCAATTGGTTGACACAATCTGACACTATTCAAACAAAAAATATTAAGGAGAAAGCCACCCATGCAGTATTAAAACAAAATGATTGCATTAGAAGGTGATCCATGTGTAAGATACTATTTGGGGATTATTTAAAGACGCTGACTCTGTTAGATAAACGGACACAGGGACAGAGCTTTATCAGATAAGATAATGCATCTAGATTTTAGGATAGTCGATCCAGCATTCCTTCATTCCAGTAAACGCTGAGATAACTGAATGGCCGTGGCATGCTGGGAGTTGGATTAGTCGTTTACCTTATCAGACTGCTTCCTTCTTTTAAAGGTGGATCTTAAGGCAATTAAAACACCCTTTGTTTGAATGCAAGAACAGTGACACTTAAAGATTTGCCAGGCTGATAGAAAACGAGAATTGCATTATGAGAAGACCACCCAAATATATGAAATATCTGTCATTATTTACTTACTCTCTGCTTGTTCAAAATTATATTCGTTTGATGCAACGATGTCACTGTGTAATAAACCAATTGCATTATGGGTAATCTAGCTTATCTAGAATTGCTTGGCTTATCTATGGCTTATCTAGAATGATTATAAGCCACATTACCTGTGTTTTTGTCTGATTAAATGTATTTACCAGGTACACTGCAAAAAATGACTTTCTTACTTAGTATTTTTGTCTTGCTTTCAGTAGAAATATCTAAAAATTCTTAATTTAAGATGCTTTTTCTTGATGAGCAAAATGACTTAAGTAAAAAAGTCTAGTTTTAAGACAAATAATATACAATTTAAGTGAAATTGTCCTTAAAACAAGCAAAACTATCTGCCAATGGGGTGAGAGAAAAAATAGTGAAATAAGATTTCTTTTTTCTTAAACAAAAAAAAATTTCTCACTCCATTGGCAGATAGTTTTGCTTGTTTTAAGCACAAATTCACTTAAATTGTATATTTTTTTGTCTAAAAACTAGTATTATTTTCTTAGGTCCTTTTGGTCATCAAGAAAATAATCTTGATTTAAGAATTTTTAGATATTTCTACTGAAAACACGACAAAAATACTAAGTAAGAAAGTCATTTTTTGCAGTGTAATAACAAATACAAGTCAAGCAAAAGTTGCAATGTAATCCCTTTCAAAAGTTCACCATGTTTTTTTGTAATAACCATGTTTTTTTATTAATTTAATTACCATTGGCAAAACCATGGTTTAATGACCATAGTTTTTTAACTGTAGTAAAACCATTGTTACTTTTTGATGGTGCGTTTAAGTTCTTTAACCCCTTCAGACACTGTGTCCACTGGAATGGACATCGCATGTTTTGTGGTTCAAACCATTAAAACTACTGATCAACCAATCAAAATAAGACACACTGATTAAACACCTGAAAAACTCAGGTCTGAAAGGGTTAAAACATGCTGGGAACTTCGTATTTCGAGTTAGAAGGTCATACTTAAAGGTGCATTCAAGTCAATTGGTTTGGAGCAAGATGGCGGTGTACTCATAAACTAAAAGACTTTCACTAAATCTGTATTAATGCAAGTAAATCTAAACCCAGCACAAAACCAATACTAGTAGCATTGTTATCATCCAGTCTGGGTCTTTTTAAAGGGGCACTCCACTTATTTTTGAAAATATGCTAATTTTCCAGCTCCTCTAGAGTTAAACATTTGATTTTTACTATTTTGGAATCCATTCAGCCGATCCCCGGGTGTGGCGGCACCACCCCCAGCATAGCTCAGCATAATCCATTGAATCTGATTAGACCATTAGCATCGCGCTAAAAAGAACCAAAGAGTTTTGATATTTTTCCTATTTAAAACTTGACTCTTCTGTAGTTACATCGTGTACTAAGACAGACGGAAAATTAAAAGTTGTGATTTTGTAGACAGATATGGTTAGGAACTATACTCTCATTCTGGCGTAATAATCAAGAACTTTGCTGTTGTAACATGGCTGCAGCAGGCGTAGTGATATTACGCAGCACCCGAAAATAGTCCCCTTAATATCTTTCAATAGCAGAAGACAGTGCGTAATATCATTGCGTCTCCCACAGCCATGTTACAGCAGCAAAGTCATTGATTATTACGCCAGAATGAGAGTATAGTTCCTAACCATATCTGTCTAGAAAATCGCAACTTTTAATTTTCCGTCTGTCTTAGTACATGATATAACTACAGAAGAGTCAAGTTTTAAACATATTGAAACTCTTTGGTTATTTTTTTAGTGCGATGCTAATGGTCTAATTAGATTCAAAGGTTTATGCTAAGCTATGCTAAAAGTGGTACCAACAGACCCGGAGATCAGCTGAATGATTCCAAAACGGTAAAATTCAAAAGTTTAACTCTATAGAAGCTATAAAATGTGCATATTTTCAAAAAAAATGTGTCGCAAGTATCCACTGCTCAGCACAACCTTCAAAGTTGCTTTCAAAAACCTCATGTCACCGAAAAGGTCCCTCATAAGGGACTTAAAGCAATTTAGCATCGCTTTAAAGCTATAAGTCAAACACTGTTCTCTGTAAGGTCAGCCAACGATGACAAGACTGACTTCATAATAGAGATTAACACGAACGCTGCCCTCTGAATCGAGCAACATGAAGTACCACGAATTTTTGCGGTTAACCGAGAGCCATAGAGGAGCATGTTGGCTGGCCCGTCAGTGTTCATGCAATCGATCATTTGAGAACATTATGAAAACATACAGTCGCCTGGGACAGAAGCCGGTCGGGTGAGGGGTGTTGAGGGTCTGCCCTTAACAGATTTCATACTGTTTTCATTTCCTGTCTGGGAGAGCAGCGCTGAGTTTCTATTCAACAGCGTCAGCTAAAATCTGTAATATTTTATCAGTATGAAGGAGTTTAGCCAATTACAGCTGGTTTCGTGAGTCATAGCTGTGGTTATCGCTGTTAAATGACTTTCCATATACTGTACGATTGTCCAAACCTTCAGTATGATTAATTTAACCTGGTGCTGCTGACATCACCATTAAACACAGATTTTGAAACACAGCCCTATATATTTATATCTCATATCAATCAAAGTGAAATTAGTAGTAACGTTTTTATTATGATAGTATATATTGTACATACTGTAGGTTTTATTTAAACAGATGTTAGGAACTTTAAAGGAGCCAGAAGTTTTTGTTTATGTATGTTAAAAAAGGCACTTTAAAGTACTTTGAACGCCTCAATAAACATTAATTGCAACAAATAAGTTTGCTTATTGTCCTGGAGACGATTCTGAGAAGAAATTTTTATTATATTGCAGCATTATCTGTATAAATCTGTATTATCCAGCCTAATCTTACGAGAAATCTTACATATTTTACGAGTTGGCTAATTCGTATCAATTCATACGAAGTTAAGTGGGCAAAATCGTACGATTCTCAAGAATAAACAACAACGAAACCTAACCCCGCCCATAACCCCAACGTTACAGGGGTCAAGGCAAACTCTACCAAAACTTACGAATGTGGTCGTATGAATTGATACGAATAAGCCAACTTGTAACATATGTAGGAAATCTGGTGAGATAGCGTTGCATTATCGTTTAAATTCGTACGAAGTAAAGCTTACCATAAATAATAAAAAAACGATAATGAGACCCCACCCCTAACCCCAACGCCACAGAAAGAGTACGAATTAACACGAATTAGCCACCTTGTAAAATATGTATAAGCTTTTCAAAAGTTGTATAGTAAATTGAATCCACTGTATGCCATATATGAATTAATGTATTCCAAATCATAGTATTTTAAAATATGCACAGTATACACTTTTTTAAAGTATGCATCTGTGCATCCATTAATCCTCAATAGTACTGCAGGTGGAATGGTAAAACAGTATCAGTTATCATTGCTCAAATAGTCTTAGTTTAATATGCAGAGACAGCTATTGGTGTATAAACAAATTGTGTGTTGATTTGGTAATGAACTATATAGTACACTTAAAAGTATGCTTAGCACAAATAGTTTGCAACAAATTGCATTGGGTTATCAAGACACTAGCACATCATATTACACAACAAGTGATGTAAATATTAGCATCCCAGACAGCAGACGACTCCGGACCGGAACCACGCCAGATCTGCACCAAAGCTGCTGACTTCGGCGTGGATCCGGCCCAAAGTGCCTGCTGTCTGGGATGTAGTACACAAACTGGGATGAGTCTTTGTTTGCTTATATACATTCTGTACACCAACTGGAGCAACATTTCTTACTATTGTTGTATGAAACTGCAACAGTTGATCTGGGCTCTATCACACATTCTCAGACTATTTTATTTCAGGCTTACCGCAACACTGAGTCTTATTCCCATAAAAGGCAAAAGGTCTCTTATAAAAATGACCTGACAAGATGTTGATAAGTGCGTTTGTGAAATAGCGCAGTCACCATAGGACACAGTCATCAGTGATGTGTAATGGGTAGTGACTTCTGAGCCGTTGGGTGCAATTAACATCCATGTGTGAATGACCTAAAATTACAGCAGGGAGATTACGCATCCACTCGGTGCATTTAGATTACCTAATGTATTTAGTGGTAATTTACGTAAAAAACAAAACTATTGTTTCCTCTAAAGTTCGGCATGTGATTCATTAGCTTTACAGATGTTTACCCAAAGTCTTGCCAAGATCTGTTTTTGTTTACCGTATTAAAAGTCCATCGCTTCTCTTCTTTGTCTTTTTCAGACCCCCATTTGCATCACCCTGGAACATCAACAGGTTTTTCCCCAATGGTAACAATACATTAAAAGTCTCAGACAGGCTTGAAAATAACACACACAGAGTGGGGTCGACATCTGTCAATTACTTGTAGAGCCGTGCAATACACAAAACGCAAGAGGTTTCTTTGCAAAATAAATTTTGTATGTAAAGCTTCAGGGTGACAGTAAACACTGAATTAAACAGCAAAGTAATTCTTAAATCAGACCTAAATACCAGTGGCGTAGCGTCTGGGCATGCAGGGTATGCACGTGCAAATGGGCCCAGGCCAATAGGGGGCCCGCCCCAGCTTTTAATTAAAACATTTTTTTTTCAATTTAATTTTTATTTCTGGCTGCAATAAATATATTTTTGTATGCATATGATGTGTAGTGATTTCTTATTTCTCCATAATGTCTAATTTCTCCGTCATTTCTTGTTTGCGTTTATTATTTTTTTTTGCACTCCGCGGCTGCCGTAGACTACTACGCTATCCTTTTTTACATGACGCATCGCCAAATAAAAAAGAAAACACAGTGTGAGAGGTTAATATAGTGGCAATCTACATGAACATTAAGGATGGACAAATATAAACATAAAAGTGAGGCCTTAAAGAGAAAAGAGAAGGCGGAGAAGTTAGTCACGAGTCAAAAACTACTTAAAACATTTTGTTTTTCTTTACTTAAATCTACCCTTTAAAGTAAAAAAGTAAAGTAAAAATATTTGACTACCTTATTAAAAGTATATGTTGTTAACAGACCTGCGCGCCACAGTTAACAGTGCCAACGGGCAAAGTTGGGGGCGCTTTGGCTTAAGGGGGCCCATACATTTTTTTGCATATGGGCCCGGGACTGACTTGCTACGCCACTGCTAAATACACAATGAACACTCGAAATAATTTAATAGTGACCATCTGCTTGTCAACCCCTCAAAATCACATTTAACAAGACCCTGGTGAAAAGTCAAGTGATTGACATGCACATTGAAATTACGTTTTTGTCACACCGACAATAGCCTGTAGACAGAAAGAAAGACAGACACAATGTCTCATTTGTCCAAAGTTCAATGCCAGCAGCAACTTCCAGCCGAGGTTTTGTTTGCGACCACTAACTCTGTCTCACTTTTCTGCTGAAGGATCACAAAGGTCTGCAGTGATAAAGTGGATGTCACTTCTTTCAAAACAAATGTAAAGCGGCAGAGCTTTTTATTATGGCTTTGACAGTGGAAAGTAAAAAAAACTAAAATCTGAGGAATAGATGAAAGATTCACAGACCATGGGAGGTTCAGCAAGGCTGTATGAGAGAGACATGAAACAAGCATGGTTTTATCTAAACCTATTTAACTTCTCATAATCTTCTCTTAAAAATAATACTACAACTCTATGTGAACAAATTATTTATTTCTCATTTATTTATAAAGACTTTATATACACTTTAAAACCAGAGTTGGGTCAAAAGGATAAATGCAACTCAGTGGGTTATAATTTAACCTATTCTGGGTTGTTTTAACCTAAAATGCTGGGTTGTTTTAACCTATTGTCTTATTTGAACCCAAAGACCTCCAAAAAATTTTTTAGCATAAGCACTGTTACATTTCAAAAGTTATGATAAATCAATTAATATCTTTAGTTTTTTGGTACAGCAAAAATTATGATGTATAACAGATTCAAACTTGCTCTATTCGAGTTTCAGACCACTTGCCCATTAATAATTTCACGCTGTCGCCAGTCATTTTGCAAAAACGAAAGTGGCTTGTTTAGACAGATGTGCTCTTCACTTCATGGGGAATGTTTTGCAGCTGCAATGGATGTTAAAATAAACACTTGTTGATAAGATCTTCAAAGATGAATTTGCAGGCAGATCTCTCCTGACCAGATGGAAAATGTAAGGGCAGACTGGAATGTTAGCATGACTTTTGCCAAAATATGGAGAGTAGGATAGACAACATGTTGAAGAACAATATCTGAAAATCACAATTTTGTTTGTCATTATTTTTGCATTTCTATTTTGGTGATGCTAGTGGCCCAGAAAATACAAACTTAATATCACTGATGCTGATTTGGCCACACATCAGTAAGAAAAAAATCCTTAACGATTGTTTTATATCAAATGAAAACACTTTCACCATTTATTTAGCTTCTCTTCATTCCAACCCAATATTAAACACAAATGATATTGAGTGCTGTAGCCACACTTTTCATTTTTTTTGGAGTTAAACATTTGATTTTTACAGTTTTGGAATCCATTCAGCTGATCTCCAGGTCTGGCGGTACCACTTTTAGCATAGCTTAGCATAATCCACTGAACCCGACCAGACCATCAGCATCGCGCAAAAAAAACAACCAAAGAGTTTGGCTATTTTTCCTATTTAAAACTTGACTCTTCTGTAGTAACATCGTGTACTAAGACAAACAGAAAATAAAAAAATAAGAGTATAGTTCCTAACCATATCGCCTAGAAAATCGCAACTTTTAATTTTCTGTCTGTCTTAGTACACGATGTAACTACAGAAGAGTCAAGTTTTAAATAGGAAAAATATCGAAACTCTTTGGTTATTTTTTAGCGCGATGCTAATGGTCTAATCAGATTCAATGGATTAAGCTAAGCTATGCTAAAAGTGGTACCGCCAGCTCCGGAGATCGGCTGAATGGATTCCAAAACTGTAAAAATCAAATGTTTAACTCTAGGGGAGCTAGAAAATGAGCATATTATAAAAAAGTGGAGTGTCCCTTTAAGGGCTCCTGCTGGTCAGATTTTTCTTATGGTCAGTTGTGTCTTCTCAAGTGTTTTAGAAAAGACATCAACAATATCTCAAGCTGAGATTCACAATAAATCTTCAAAAAATGCAAAATATGAACAATTTTTTTTATCTCATTCATGCAAGAAGAGGAAATTCTCTGCATTTTTTTTTATAGCTTTATACCTATGAAAAATAGAAAAAAATAACAACTGTCTGGTGTTAAAAAAAATAAAGGTCACAGAAATTTTATTTTTCAGGTTGTATGGTTCCATTAGGAAAGTTTAACATCCACAAAACAACCTTTCTGTTTCACAAAATCATGTTTGTAAAGGCTCTACAGGCTATATAAAGGTAAGAAATTGACGCCTTACAAAGTTTTTTTGAAAACCAAAAAATGTTTCTTCTATGACTCCTGCGAATAACCCATAGCTTTATTTTTAAAAGAGATATGATTGGTCCGTAGACCACTATTGTTTGCCCACTGCTCTCAGAATAAACCGTGGGGTTAGACGCAATGTTTTTTAGGAATGAAAACAGAGTGGTTGGACATCTGGTTCCAGATCATTTGGCCTCATAGCAGTCCTGCACCTTCTATATGACTTCAAGGTTAACAAGCAGTCTGGAGCCGTTCTGTCTGCAGTCCAATGATACCTGAAGCTCTGTACAAAAATTACGTGGGAAATATAAACTGGATAAGAGCTTCAATCTGATGGTCAAATGAGAAATACACTTATGCACTTTGTGGGTTTAGCACATGCCCTAGAAATATGATTAACTTAAAAAATGTGATACTAGTGTAAAATAATAAAGTGCTTTAGTAAACTGGACTCATCATTACATTCTCAGAGTTGCTATAGTTAGATGTTAAATTGCAATCAAAGAAATTGCTATTGTTTCTAACCATAGTTTGGGAAAATACATTTTCTAGATAAACTTAACTGTTTGGTTTATCCATATTTTACTCAACCATGAGTTGAAACAACTTAGCAATACAAAAATATGATAAATTTTTATGAAATAAATATTTATGTATTTTGGTTATTTATTTGGTTAACTGTAAAAAAATACAGCATGAAGTTAAAACAACTTGGTTTCGCAAGTCAATTTAACCTACTAGTTTAAGTCTTGACTTGTGATAAGGAATAATTGATGACAGGCCGATGAATTATAAGAAAATAATGCAAAGCCAAGGTTCGCAGAGTGCTGTTACACCGCGGGTGTGCATTATTTTCGAATAATTCAAAGGACCGAAGTCAATTATTCCGCTTATACCACACTGTAAAAAATACTTTGCTGCCTTAAAATTTTTTGTTAAATCAACACTGATTTACAAGTCATTTCAACTTGCTATTATTTATCTTGACTAGAGATGAGTTGTTATAACTAGCTCCGTTGTTAAAACTTATAAAAATGACTTTTCTCAACTATATTTTAAAAGTTGTGACAACTCATCTCTGTTGACATGACTTGTAAATCTGAGTTGATTTAATTTTTATTTTTTACAGTGCACGGTTACCAAAAATATTGCTCTGGTGCCTATTTTGAAAACATTTTAAAGGTTAGGTGTGCGGTTATTGAAAAATAATCAACACCCATGGAACATTTCTCAACCAGTCAGAATAAAGCATTCAACAACCCCTTGGTATAAGTAGATATAACTTATAAAAACACGTTGAAGTTGTTTAGCTTACATAAAACAACATAAAATCTATATGTTGAAATCATTTTACAGCATTTTACAATTTAATAATTTAGGTTTTTACAGTCAATTTTGGCGTTTTAATGTCTTGAGTCGATTACAAAAGTACAACCATAAAATCTAGACATTCACTACATTTAAGTTTAAACAAGTTAGAAGTTAAAACAACTTGGTTTTGCAAATCAATTCAACCTTCTAAGTTTAAGTCTTGATTTGTAATTAGTTAAAACAAATTGAATATGGTTTAACCTAATTTGTTAAATTAAAGCAACATAAAAATATATGTTGATTTGACATCATTTTATAATTTAGATTTTTATAATAAATTTTTACATTTTAATGTCTCAAGTTTTAAGTCTCACAAAAGCACAACCATAAGATCTAGACATTAAATACATTTGAAAAGTTCAAGAAGTGTCGAACAAAGAGCAATTTTTCTTCAGTCCAACCCTGAAGAAACACACATTATTGATAATGGTCTTATATGGTTTTGGGCGTTCATTGTCTCTTCCTCAAGATTTTTTGATAGATGCAATATTTATGATGGATGAAGGAACTTTATTATCTCTGTCCAAACCACTTTATCTTATGACAGATGGCACAGTCGTCATGACGATGGAATAACAGAGAAAAGCCAACATTCAAGTGATGTGCCAGACACGCTGATGTGATATCCCAGTTATGTTTGAGGTTTACTTGATCGAAGTGAGAGTATTTTATAACCTTAGAGGAATGAAAATATTTGGATATTACGTAACTATCATAAGACTCTCAGGATTAGACCCTCAGGATTTTAAAATGTGGTAGGGCAAAATAAGAGGTGAGAAAACACTGATGGTGTAATATAATATGGGAGAAGAACAGATGTATGAAACATCACTCCGATTATTATCAATGACATAACAAACAAGACTGAGCAACCCTGCATGACTTCAGCATTATAATGACAAATCTACTATGTGTTTAATTGTATTTCATCTTTATAAGTGTTGCATGTTAACATGTGTAATAATTCCATTAATCTCCCTTAAAGCACGACCACAAAAAATATAGATCTAGATGAATCTAGATAAACCCATCATCGACTATCTACCCATCCCTTATATCTCCTCTGACCTGAATACATGTGATGAAAGCATTTGAGAGAGTCTCACGTCTGCACATGAACTTTCTGATAGCAATCAGATGTGGATTTAGATATTCCCTCATCCAATAAGAGACCACAAACGAAAGAAGAGGAATGTGAAGGTGAAGATTTTAAAACCAGGTCACATGGATGAAAAAATCCTGCAAAAATATGTCTAATCTAGCTTTAAAATGTAAGCAACACATTTTAAGTTATGAACAAAAAATTGGAGATTTTTCTGTCTGGGTCAAGTTTCTGGATAACCAGACCTGATTCTTGTTTGACCTGCTATCAAGCGTCTTATCAGAGTTCTGTATCATGAGAGCTCAATCCTGTTATCATGAGCTCTGTTTGAAAACACAAACAAACTGCAGGAGGAGGCCAAAGACAACAGAGAAGAGAGGCAAGATGAAACAAGGAATCTTCTAGAGATAAAAATCAACTGCAGGCGGTCCGGTGTCCTACCAGGGTCAGGGCCAAAGTTCAAAACCTTGTGTATATGTAAAGCTGCAAGACAGAGAGTCCACTGTGGAATCCATTCATTATATATAAAATAAATCCTGAGGAAATTCCAAAAGTGACCCCAGAACTAAGAATGGATTAACAAGTTCAACCTTCAAATCTAGTAGCTTGACTGTAAAAATTATTAAAAAAGTAGAAACTAAAACAAAATGACTGAATTTAATAAAGCTAAAACTTAGAAATAGATTCAGTGGCGTAGCAAGTCAGTCCCGGGCCCATATGCAAAAAAAATTTATGGGCCCCCTAAAGCCAAAGCCCCTCCAACCTTGCCCGTTGGCACTGTTAACTGTGGCGCGCAGGTCTGTTAACAACATATACTTTTAATAAGGTAGTCAAATATTTTTACTTTACTTTTTTACTTTAAAGGGTAGATTTAAGTAAAGAAAAACGAAATGTTTTAGGTAGTTTTTGACTCGTGACTAACTTCTCCGCCTTCTCTTTTCTCTTTAAGGCCCCACTTTTATGTTTATATTTTTCCATCCTTAATGTTCATGTAGATTGCCTCTATTAACCTCTCACACTGAGAGAAATGACGGAGAAATTATACATTATGGAGAAATAAGAAATCACTACACATGATATGCATACAAAAATATATTTATTGCAGCCAGAAATAAAAATTAAATTGAAATTTTTTTTTTTAATTAAAAGCTGGGGCGGGCCCCCTATTGGCCTGGGCCCATTTGCACGTGCATACCCTGCATGCCCAGACGCTACGCCACTGAATAGATTTAAAAACCAAATACTACATGTTTACTAATCCTCATGTGAAGAACCATCTGTGACCCTTGACCACAAAACCATTCACAAGGGTTATTTTTGCAAATTAATAAATAATCTAAATAAATAAGATTTTTATTGATGTATGGTTTGTTAGGATATGACATCATTTGAAAATCTGGAATCTGAGGGTGCAAAAAAAATCTAAATATTGAGAAAATCGCCTTTAAAGTTGTCCAAATGAAGTCCTTAGCAACACATATTACTACTGATGAATACATTTGTGATATATTTACCATAGAAAATGTACAAATATTCTCATTGAACACAATCTTAACTTAATATCCTAATGATTTTTGCTTTAAAAAAATCTGTTTGTTGTATTGTTATTGCTACCAATATGCTTATGACTAGTTTTGTGATCCAGGGTCACATATTTAAAACTTAAATTTTAAAGAGCATATAATAAATAAATAAAGTATTCTGCTATTCATTTGTGAGTCTGAATGTCTCATGAGATAACAATAAAAACATCTTCACTAACCTTTGACCTTTCTCTCAGCACTGAAAACCATCCCACAGCGTGATGGGAGGTGAGCTGTATGAATATAAATCAATCATTCATATTGTCATTCAGCATAAGGGTCAAAGGCCATGCTTTTCGTCTGAGGCATTTTTAAAAGCATGCACAACACCATGTTTATGGCGAAATAAGACCATCCGCTAGAGCAGTGTTTCCCAATCCTGGTCCTCGAGGCCAGAAAGTTTTAGATGTCTCCTTATTTAAAGGAGTTTCTGGTTATCCAGAAACTTGACCCAGACAGGAACATTTGCAATTTTTTGTTCATTACTAAAATGTGTTGCTTACATTTTAAAGAGTCCTGAGATTTTCATGCTTGTGCAACCTGGGAATAAACATGCATACTTGTCTGGGAACGGTCGGAGGGCGGTGTGAGAGTATCGTCTTTGCTATTTTTTGTGAAATATTCTCTATTCCCCCACCGCTGACATCATTTATCACCTTGGCTCGCTGTCTCAGTGTCCTGTTCATATTTTTTATGCACTGGCCGGCAGCCACTGACCGAGCACAAGTAATGAATGAATGACCTTTGCACAGATACCTTCTGCTTTCCTTCAGCTCCTGGCTCAGCATAGCATGCATCACTATTGCTATTGCTCATATTTAAGGTCTGATTTCAGTATTAATAGAGACATGAGCATTATTTAGGCACCAGAATATCATCTAAACTTATAAATCTTAAAAATAATGCTCTAAAAGGGTTCTTTACCATTATGCTTTAAAATAACTATATTTGGATTTTCAAAGAACCTTACAAATTAATTTTATTCTTTTTAAAGGGACACTCAACTTTTTTTGAAATATGCTCATTTTTCAGCTCCCCTAGAGATAAACATTTGATTTTACAGTTTTGAATCCATTCAGCCGATCTCCCGGTCTGGCAGTACCACTTTTAGCATAGCTTAGCACAATCCATTGAATCTGATTAGACCATTAGAATCGCTATCAAAAGTAACAAAAGAGTTTCAATATTTTTCCTGCTTAAAACTCTTCTGTAGTTACATCGTGTACTAAGACCGACAGAAAATAAAAAATTGTGATTTTCTAGGCAGATATGGCTAGGAACTATACTCTCATTCTGGTGTAATAATCAAGGACTTTGCTGCTGTAACATGGCTGTTACGGCAGCAAAGTCCTTAATGGACACATGTTTTGACGAGCTTTGCATTCATGTGCACTCGAAAAAGAAGTCACCGGCTGGCACTGCACCTTTAATTTTAATAAACCTGAACATTTAAACAACCCACAACCAAGCAAAATGTTTGGAAAGTGTCTTTAAACCAGAAATTCTGCAATGCAAAAGCCTTGAATGATTAAGTAAACTATGTCACTTTGTGACACGTAATTCAAGTCAATATAAAATGTGATGGAATGAGAAACAAATGTCAATATTATAGTCCATTAGAGCTTAAATGTCTCATGAGTCAGTCACTGATGATCAAGGGTAAATCTGTGTCTGGATACATACTACATATGTGTGGTTTATAGCCAAAGTTTTTTGACAGCTATACTGGTATGGTAATAATGAACGCGCTTTCTTTTAACGAGATTCAATCAATAAATTGACATGTTCCAGAAAACATCATTGTTTACGGCTCTTTGAAGGAAAGCTATAAAGATGAGTTAATGAAAAAAGCCTTCGCTCGATTTATGAACCCAGGCACTTATAAAATAATCTTTGATCCGACAGGGTTTCATTCCATTGGAGATACACAAGCAAGGACGAGGGATGTTATTCTGTCGTCTCTTTCGGAAGCAGATGTCCTTCAGTACTGATACAAACACTTTTAACCCCTTGTGTACTAAGTGCACTGTATGGTGGGGAAAATATTTGTATATATTCTCACATCAAATTCAAGAACTGATAGTAATAATAGGAAGAACTGCATTGGGAATGTGCAGATTGACCTTGCATCTTCTAAGCTTTAGAGCTCAAAATGTCAGACCTTGGCAAGCCCGGGAACCAAAGGCTTTTCATCCATTTGAATGTGTTTAAAAATGAAATAATCATTTTAAATACCAAACACACTGACTAAATCATCAAATGGCACTTTACTGGGCTTACATGAAAAGGTGCTGGAGAATGAAAAATCAAGGTCAGACTGAAGTCAAAAAGAGCGCAGTTCTTATCAGATACTCTAGAACGCCAACACAGTCTCACACCCTATTCGTCACATACTGCCGTTTGGTCATGACCCCCTCACGTCCATAGCGGACGTTGAGGGTACCCCCTATTCGTCGCTTGAAAACGTAGAGGGTCGTCCTATAGATTTGAATGCAAACCCCTCATCTTTGGATTTTGACGAAATGGGTTTATCGGTTTGCCTGCGCAATATGGTTTTAGGCGATTGATTTTATGCTGCAAATGTGCATTTTGCACAAGCGTGCGGCGCATACAATCATTATTGATGCGGTGACCACATTGATGCGGTGACCAAACATTTTCGTGGAGCGGAAAGCCTTCTGAATCGGTGTATCACGACTTTTCTCTCTCTTTTTTATATATTTGGTATACAATAAAATGACATATTTACAGGGCTGTTGCTGTGTGTTTAAAACATGCCTTAATTAACGTAGGATATTTTATTATTTTCGATCACGCACAGTTGGTCATTCCCCCTCACGTCTATAAGCTGACGTTGAGGGTACCCCCCATTTCGTCGCTTGACAACGTAGAAGGGTCGTCCGATATTTGAATCCAAATCCCTCATCTTTGGATTTTGACGAAATGGGGGTATTCATGCCTGCGCTGCAAAGTATGTTTTAGGCGATTGATTTTATTGTTCAAATGTGTATTTTGCAGTAGCGTGCGGCTGTTACATTCATTGGTGCGGTCACTACATTTTCGTGGGGCAGAATCCCTTGTCTGAAGCGGTATCACGACTTTCTCTCTCTTTAAGTTATATATATATATATATATATATTGTTCTACATTAAAATGACATGTTTACAGACTGTATATTTGCTGTATGTTTAATTAAGATATACCCAGTCTCAAGGCAGTTCGTGTAATTTAATCTATTGATTCGTGTCCATGGACACGATTTTCCCCTTTTTTTTCGTGCCAGTCAGAACGACTTTCAATCTAATGTATTTCAATAGGAAGTATTTTTCGTGCCTGCACCACGTTTTTTTGTCCTATTATTTTTTTCGTGTTTATAAGCACGAATTTAATCTAATGTATTGCAATAGTATATACCAGGGATTGTTTTACTTTTTTTGTCATTAATTGATTACACTTTAAGCGCTACTTTACTCAAAATTTAATCAGGAGATGTTTATCCTATAATATTGATGTTTCGATCGGTTTCGTGTTTCAAATACAAGAGTAAAAATACTACACTACCCATGAGCCTTATCGACATCTACTATGGTGAAGGCACCAGCTAAAACTACATGTGGGCCCGCTGCAGATCACAATATTTTCTCAACACATGAACACTAACGTGTGCTTGATAATTCAACAATACGATGTTATGGCCATCAATTTTGATTGTTTCTACTTTGATTGTAAAAAAAATAAGTCAGTTTCGGACGCCTGCATTTCCCAGAATCCTCTCTGCCTCCGTTGCTATGGAATCTGAGCCAGTCCTCTTTGCTATTGGGTGATTTCTTTTTCGGTACTCGTGACAGGGATTCTCTCAGTACGCGAAAATCATTGTCCAGGTAAGTCACGATGCTTTCGTTTAAAGTTCACTATTTGTTTAAATGTTATAATTCACGCCTTTCTTTTGGCATTAGGGTGACATTGCCATACCCGTACGAAAATTAACCATGTTTTTGTGGTAAAAGTGTAGTAACTACGGTTTGTGTATCGATTATTTGCAAAATGGTTTTACTAAACCAAACATGGTTTAACTTTTTTTTCAAATTCATGGTTCTTTCTTAACTGTAGTAAAACAATGGTTAATTTTTGCAAGGGAAGTCTAATTAAAGTCCCATTAATAAGCTAACGTTAACCTAGTTTAAGTTATCAACCTTTAGGGTAACTTAACGTGTTCATTGTTTTATTGTGTGAGCTTAATATAGTCTAAAGTTTTAATATTTGTCTTATAATATTTGTAAGAAAATAGGAATCCCCACTATTGGGATACACTATTTAAGCCTTATATTAGAGCTAATTTACACTACATAAGAAAAATTTTCTGTTCTCCCTGCAGATCCTGTCATTCGAATCACCTGTCACAACTTAGATTTAACGTTGCTTATTTTATAAACCCAAAGGCACTTTTAAAAGCCATCGTTTACTGCACAAAGCCATAGTTCACTGACAAGCTGGGCCATATCGCAGGCGATAATTAATGCGGGATTGCCCTGGTTGTCGGTGAGCTATGGCTTTGTGTAGTAAATGCTGCTCCATCTGAAAGCAGGTGATGTTGGTGTACTACTAATCAAAGAACCGGCTTTACTGACGAGATGCGCATGAAAATCACATGTGATTTATCGTGCAGCCGTAGTAAGTAGAATTTCTTACATATTCTTATATATCTCTTTTAATATATTGGTTTTTTTAGTGGCAATTCCCTTCAGTAACCACATTTTCACTTTAACACATCACAGTCCTAAATTATCTTCCACAACAAAATATAAGTGACACTTGGGAATTCTCTGAATGACATTTATCAAATAGACTGCATTCATACTACTATTGTAGATTCTGTAGTTCATCCAAAGCAACCCATTTAATGATTAACGTTTGGACTTTATTTTGAATAAATCTATACAGTAGATTGTCACTGTCCAATTGCACAATAGTTACCATAGTACCAGCCAAACCTACTAATGTTACAGAAAGTTCTATTATAACCTTATAATGTCATTTATGTTTTTGCTGTTTTCTTTTAATGTATTACTCTTTCCTGTTTTCACATACTTGGTTATGCAAAAGCTAAACTCACCATGAAGTAAAAAATATCCTGAATGACATTAACCAATATTCCATTCAGTAAATACACAATGTTGTCATTGCAGCTTGAAAAACTCCATGCTACTGGATACAAGCCAGTTCTGCTTCGTGAAAAGGAGACCAAGAAGCAAAATATTAAGTGTGAGAGATTATCGCCTATGCCCAGGACTACCTTCAGAAGATCGGTTCCTTTTATGAATACCTTTGTGAAGGTGAGATGCATGCACTGTATTTTTAAAGTCACAGTTCACAGCTTGTGTTGAGTAGGCAAAAGATTTGATCAATATTAAAATCTTAAAGGGGACATATCATGAAAATCTGACTTTTTCCATGTATAAGTGCTTTAATTGGGTCCCCAGTGCTTCTATCAACCTAGAAAATGTAAAAAAAAAACTTATTTTGAGTGAAATCTAAACAGACATTTAAAACAAAGTAGTTTATTGATTTCATGCATTTAAGCTAAGCTTTTATAAACTCACACTGTGCACTACATTCTCCAGGCTCGCAGCACTACCCTTGTAACGACTGAACAATCATCTGGGATGTCCACATAGAGAGAGAGAGGTTAGAATTGTGATTGTATATCAGTATTTTTGTTGTTTCCTCAGAATCTGATAGAGCTTTTTGGACCCAAATGTTGGCTGGAGACATCATACACTTACGCTGCTGCTAACTTGAAAGCGTAAAGCATACATTTTTCTTTTAAACAAACATCACACTTGGTGTTATTCTTTGAATTGATAATATAAGCGCTCTGTTTTTTCCTGATCAAAAGATATATTGTATTTGTTATAGTCCTATAGAATCAATCAAATATAGATTTGCACATATCTAATACATCCAGTAGTCTATCATTACCTCAGCTCTAATCTAAAGTGCCAATAAATCTGGTTTGGAAAAATTAGACCATATGATTCAAACACTTAAGAGGCACAGCCCAATCTCATGGTTAAAGTGATTCTTTTTTTTTTCAAATGAACACAAAGAAAATATTTTGTCAAAATATCTGTTTGTGTTTAACAGAAGAAATCAAATTCATACAAGTTTAGAACAACATGAGGATCAAAAATTATAAATTTTTTGGTCAACTATCCCTTTAAAGTCTTATGTTTTAAAACATCCATATGATTTAACCTGCACAGGTTGGACCCAGGATTCCAGTGGCATTATGATCAGCTGGTTACACTGCACCTCACACCCTGTGACCCACTGGAGAATCCAAACAACTGGAAGAGATGACAAACATGGTGGAGCAGGCGACCACTACAGAGGGACATGTGGAGGCAGCGAACACTATGGAAGGGCAGCTGGAGCAGGCGACCACTACAAAGGGCCAAGGTAATTAAGACAGATTTTAAGAGTTGCAATTTATATCTGGGTTTCAAGTATTTAAGCTATGGGTTACCTTAACGCTACCTGTTGTCCAGTGTTTTTCCCATAGAGCTTTATTTAGGTTAAGGCTGATATATTTTCAGCATCAACATTGCATTGTGTGCATGTGAAATGGTCACATTGCAGGACGCATGAAATCAAGTTGCGAAAATGAACTCAAACATATCATGTTATAGGGTTTTCTGACATTAAAATAGGTGTCTTTGTCATGTGTCATAAAGACATCAAAAAACACACAATGTGGATTGTCATTTTTAAGTGCAAAATTACTATTTATATGTGTTTTGCGTTAGGAATAATTGATGACGGGCAGTTGAATATTAAAAATAATGCACATTCAAGGTGGTAATGTGGCATGATGCAAAGTGAAGTATTACAACGCAGGTGTACATTATTTTCAAATAATTCAAAGGACTGGAGTCAATTATTACACTTATACTTGTAGCTGTAGGTGTTAAATATGGTCATAGTTTTTCTTGTTCCATAAAGACACAATTGAATGATTAGATGTGCTTACTAAAGGCCTGTGACTAGGCTACTTTTTAAGATTTCAATATATTGTGATAATTTGAATATTAAAAATACTATAAAATGTACTATGAATCTGATAATAGAGGAAGATTGACAGAACTAAACTCTATTTACAAGATGACATGTAACGTTGTATAAATCTGTTCAGCCGCACCAGAATATTTTGCCACTCAGATCAACCATAAAGTAGATTTGATTTTGGTCATGCTTCATTTTTTGTACATGCAATACACTATAGACATTTTTAAAAGTAAAGCAAACTCTTTGCACCAGCTGAAACACAGTTACATTGCTTATAGATCACCCATAACAAAAGGCTATTTTTAAAAAAAATCCAGTAACAGAAGATGTTAAGTATCATATATACAGTAGATCCTTAATGTCCTTGTTTATAAACACTTAACTTAAAACTTTAAATCACAATAACTATACATGTACTTCACACTTATACATGTACTGCAGCACAGTGATGTTGTGATTGTCCAGTATTTGAAATAAGAAGTTAAAGGTTTATTTGGTTAATGAGTAATTTTCTTTCTTCAAACCCACAGGTGTCTACACATGGTCAGCCACAGTCACAAATCTTGCACTCTGTCGCAAAAAGAAAAAGCCAGGTATGTAAATAATGTTTGTAGAGTAATTATTGGTGGTATTTAAATGTATCTGTTTTACAGATGGATTAACACACTACAGCTGTGTTAAATCTGTGCTATATAAATAAACCTTGACTTGATCTGTTTTGTCCACTTTCGACCACTTCATCCTAATTACTGTGAGAAACTGAGCGAGTCCCTCTGCTTTCGTTTAAAAGTGAGCGGGAAAATTGGCGGGTTTAAATTGACGCAAACTAATATTATGTCAAAGTCGCTGCTTGTGGTGTTAGTAAACATGCTGCACAGTGTTTTGTACATGTTTATGTAAGAGCTTTCTCTGATATTTCAGAGCCATTGATGAAATAAGCTTGCACAACTTTTACATGCTCACAAAATAAAAGCCTACCTCTGAATGTGGTCAAAAGTGGATGAGCCCAAAACGTTTTGAACACTGTTTAAACCTGTGTTTAGTGTAGTCCACTTGTAATCCGATCGACTAGAATGCATCTTAATCTTAAACTTGCATATAGCTGCATTCAGACTAGCAGTGACTAGCGCAGAGCAACACGATCTCATTCATTTCAATGCCAGCTCAATGACACGAGCGACAGTGACCTTTGGTGACCAGATTGGGCATGTCCAGTCGGACGACAAATTTAAGAAAAGTTTAAAGCCTCATACATATTACTTGTGACTTTGTTACTATGTGCCGCTCGTCTCTTTCAAATAGAGGGGTTGCAAGTTTACAAACATTGCAGGGTGCGCGCGCATCCAGGAGGCAGAAAGCCCGATTGGTGAGCTGATCTGCTACTGCAACAACCTTAATTATTGAAGCGTTCTTTATTGTTTGTATATAAATAAGACTTGATTTTAGTTGGATCTGTTTTTCTGTCTTTATTTTTGCAGTGTTACTGTGATACATGTATGAATTATAATGTTATAATTATAATGCTAATAACGTAATAGTCGCATCTACTGGTATGTTAACATCAGGCACCCAGCACCGACTCTGTTGGTACTATTTTCCACGCAACAATTCCTTGGCATTTTGACTTACAGACACCGCTACTAGCATACAACACAATGCACGTCTCTTCTTTCTGCCTCTCGTTTGCGCGCGCAACCAGTTAGTGACGTCGCCGTGCAACCCGTCTATAGGTCGTTAGGGGAGTGTCTAAATCTAGTTGTCATAAACAAATGATTAACGTCCACTCCAGTAACTGACTACAGATGGATGACAGGAACTCAACTGCTTTGCTCTTATTGGTAGTCACTCCAGAAAGTAGCTCATCATTTGTATAAAGTTAAACTTTTCTCAACCTTGTCTCAACTTTGACACACCCATTCAGAAGCCAACGGTCATTGTCGGTTGTGTCGCCAGAAGTCACCAAGCTTCCATTGAAATCAATGAAATCGTGTCACACTGCTACTGCTAGTCTGAATGCAGCTTAACTTTGTGCAAATGATGAGCGATTTTCTGGAGCAACTACCAGTGAGAGCGAAGCAGTGGAGTTCATGTCATCCGTCTCTTATCAGTTACTGGAGTGGACGTTACTCATTTGTTTATGACAACCAGATTTAGAAACACCCCCAAACGACCTCTTGAAGAGACGAGCGACACACAGCGACAAAATCGCTTATGTGAATGTACCTTTAGTCTTTTCACTTGTCAGAGCACCGTCAATCAAGTCTATTCCACTAGAGCAGTGTTCTTCAACCCTGCTCCTGGAGGACCCCCTTCTAGAAAGTTTTAGATGTCTCCTTATTTAAAACACCTGAACCAACTCATCAGCCTCCTTCCAGAATGTCTCCCTAACAAGCTGATAAGTTAAAACAGGTGTGTTGATTAAGGAGACATCTAAAACATTCTGGAAGGAGGTCCTCCAGGACCAGGGTTGAAGAACACTGCACCAGAGTAATGCCTTAATAAATTCAACTGCGTTCCACATTTTAGTTGCTGCTTCCTCAAATCCGTTTCACTTGTCTAATTTAGAGTCCCTATAAATTAAACATTTTGTTTTTACTACTTTGCATGATGCACTTCCACAACACAACACGCTAAACAAAGCTTTTAGGTTATAAAAGCATTTTTTATTTATTAAAATGCACCAGAATACAAGAAAATGGTATCTACCCCAGTAAATATTTTGGACCCACCCAAATTTTTTTGTTTCTGATGGCAATGTTTAGTACCAGGCACACATTACAACTAAGCATTTTGTCTTTTTTTATTAATGAGTTTTTTCTTAGTGGATATATGACTGGACTGTAATCTTCTATCCTACAGGTGGACCAAAGTCTTATACCTGATAAGAAAAAAGCTTAAAAGGAGTAAGTGTATGTAAACATTGATGCTTTTATCAGTGTGTTGACATTGCTATTTTTACCCCTGGTTATTTGTTATAGTTCTATTGTTTATTTCTCTAACTACTTACAACAGTCACAAAGGTTAGACAGTCATAAAAGAAATGCATAGTAGACCATATGCAGAGTCTAATATAGGATTCAAATACTTCCTTGTGGGTAATAAATAACATTGATATCGTAATTGTTAGGTAGATACTTTCTGTGTTTAGTCTTTTTGAATTACAGGCTAAGAAGGAACAGAAAAATCCATGATCAGATGCTGTAAATATCAACATTGACCCACTGTGTTACTTAAACTTAATGCCTATAGCCAAACATAATCTAAACATCATGCTAAAAATGAAATTCATCTGTTTGCTTTTTTGTTTTGTTGTTTCCTTAATAGGGCAAAGCAGACATTTTGGTGGACTGGGAGCCCTGTCCAGTATGGTATGTAACCTTCTGTTTGCTTGCTTTATCAATTAATGCATGCATTATTTATTTATTTATTTATTTATTTATTTATTCACTTTAACTTTTTTTTTTTTTTTATTTGGCTACAATAATTTTCTTATCTGAACTGTTTCACAAATGACAAAAAAAGAAACTTATATTTATAAAAGACATGTTATAATTTGTGCTCCACACTTTCTCTTCTGTTTTAGTGATGAGATTTGGACCCATCCCTGGCAGCCAAAGGATTCTCTCCAAATTAATTAAAATAATTAAATAAAAATTGTATTACACTAAAATTCCATTTTGGTTTCTGACTATTTATTAAATTTTTCTGTGCTGCATTTGAAGTCATATTTTCCCTTCTGTAGTGGTAAAAAGTTGGAAATGTTCAAGAAATGTGACGCATGGGGTTTCTTTATTATTCTTTACGCCATTCCAGCATCTATGGCTATTTTCATGGTGAGAGGGACAATTTGACATTTCCAATTTGCCTAACTAACATGTTTTTGGCCTTTGGGAGGAAACCGGAGTAAATTCATGCTGACACAGGGAGAACATGTAAACTCCACACAGAAAGGCCACCTGACCTAGTCTGGGCTCAAACCCGGGGACCTTCTTGCTGTGAGGCACCAGTGCTACGAATGGAGTTTAATCTCAAAATGCTCAAAGAAAGGGCTAAAACAGAAAGATCTTCAGGAACGTGTTTTATTTCATGATTATACATTGCACTATGCCAGGGCTATTCAAATCTTACCCTGGAGGGCCAGGGCACTGCATAGTGTAGCTCCAACCCTAATCATACCCACCTGTGATTGTGTAGTGATCATAAAGAGCTTGATTAGCTTGCTCAGGTGTGTTTGATCAGGGTTGGAGCTAAAATCTGTAGTGCTCCGGCCCTCCAGGGTAAGATTTGAATAGTCCTGCACTATGCTATTCTATGTTGTTACTTCCTAAACCAATCATATCTTACTCTCATCTTATGTTACTCTCTGCTGTAGTCAGTTGTCATTTCAGGGTAAACGACGCAACTCTTTCACCCCATTTCCATCTGCAGACACTCATTGCTTTAAGCTCCTAGGTATCCTTCCAGTGCGTGTTCATCAGGAGCTTGAGCATTGCTATTCACTTCTTCATCACCACCACCACCAGTGTTTAGACTCCAATTGAGGATTCCTTTATATATCATGCATTTCTCTGCACCTACATGTGGTCAATTTGCCAAAGGCTGCATCATTTAAATTTGTTGTGCATCTTGATAATGCATTTGTTTGATCTTTAAGCTTGAATAATTAAGCAATAAATAAGCGTTTGGTCACCTGTATCTTTGTGAAGAACCACAAATATTGCAAAAGATAATCCTTTTTGATTCCATACATCATATTCCAAACACAATATGACAGGGTTATGAAAAAGTAGACCTAAGAAATAACTTTGCCTTAGGTTGTTTTAAGTGGTTTTGAAATGCTAATTAGAGATAATAGCCCTACTTAATTATAAATATAGGCTACTTATCTGGATCACTGTTATATACTAGCATTAAACCGTTTTTGTCACTAGTTAACAACTATTGTGAACTGAAAGTCTTTGTCTGGAGAGTAGACATTGCACCTTTTGAAAGTATTTATTGTTGTGGTACTGTTTAATATAAGATCGCTATTTGAAGTGTACAGTAACACCCGCCGACATTGACCTTGCATTCAGTTCTACAGTAGGCTACTAGCTAAACTACCCCGAATGAACTGACATACTGCCGTGTTTTTCAACCTGAACATGTAAATACAAAATAATTTATGTTTCGGCTGTTTAAAGTAAAATATCGTTGATATATATAAATAGTAAATCTGTAGGCTATAACCATATTCACGCTCTGAAAACCGGAAGAACTACAAGTATTATGGCTGATTTGTACGAAGCTCTATGGCGCGTTACTCTGGATGTTGTAGTTTATAAGCACATGGGAGACGGCTGAACGCTCTACAATATCACCAATAAACTGACGTCCTCGCTATATAGTATAATGTATGTTTTAGCTGTAGTAGATTATTGAAACACATAGTATAAATACATTTTATAAGCCTAACCCTAATTCAAGTCTGAAGAACTTCAAATATGGACACCGATTTGCATGCTTAGTAAAAAGTTCAAGGGCGTGTCTCTGCTGGGAATTGTAGTCTTTAAATACATTGGTATATTCACCATAATTAGAAGGTGGTAATATAAAACTGATGGTACTTCTAGCGGTTTTAAGGGGTGGGGAAAATATTAGTGTTGTCAGATTTTAAAAGTCTAATTGTTAAATGGGTGAAAATTGTTTATGGGCTATTTGTACTGCACTTTCGGATGGTGCCCAGTAGTGACTATACTCATGTGATAAGTGAGGTCCAGAACTGTGTATAACTATTGGTCTCACATCTGTAGACATTCTTGTTGCTGGATTATACGCTTTTAACAATGGTAAAATGTTAAGGTTCAAGGGTCAGAATTTAGAAAGCATGAGTCATGTAGAATCTTTACACTCACATATGTTACTCCCCAGGTCAAGACCTTTCCAAGGATGCATTTGGTATAGCTCTATGATAAAATGTTTTTTTTCCTCATTTCACTGATTCAAGCTGTCCCTGGCCTAGTTTCAGAGAGCACTTCGAAGACCTATTATATACACAAATAAACACAAAGCTTCATTTTTATTTTGTTATTTTATGTAGAAATAGTGCCCAAATTAGTTTGAGTTCTTCAATATGTTTAGTCATGTGACAAAGGTTTAATTCTCATACTTTCTTGGACATGACTTTGCATGCATAGCTTCACAGAACCCTTTGAAAAGAAACTGTTTGACATGGCCTGAAATATTAGCTCATTTGGATAATAACATCCAAGATCTATGTCAGGGGCAAGTTCGGTCCTAGAGAGCCGCAGTCCTGCATATTTTAGCCTAAGCACTGATAATCTAACCTGATGTCTAAATCCTAAAGACATTGATTAGCTTGTTCAGGTGTGTTTGATTAGGGTTGGAACTAAACTCTGCAGGACTGCAGCTCTGTAGGACCGAACTTGCCTACACCCGATCTATGTTGTCTGCTTTAACCAGTGGTTTTCAATCTTGTCCCAGGGGACCCACAGCTCTGCACAATTTCTAGGTCTACCTTAACTGACAAACCAATTTCTGTTTATGGATCTCTCCCTTAATGAGCTGATGATCTGAAACTGTTCCCAGGTGATCCACTGCTCTGCACATTTTGCATGTCTCCCTTATCTGATTTAGATCATCAGCTCATTAAGGGAGAGATCCATGAACAGATCTGGGTTCTGGGTGTGTCAGTTAAGGAAAACATACAAAATATGCAGAGCTGTGGGTCCTACTGATCTAGTTTGAGCTCTACCACTGCTAGAACACTCCAAGGTTTAACCACTAACCACCACATCACTCATTTCACTAAAAATGCCAAAATACCTGCAGTTAATGTATAAATACTAATACAAAATCATTACATCATCAAATATAAGTAAAAGCAAGCGGTTTGAAGATAAGTAAAATATATGCCTTAAAGGAAGGGTCACCAATCTTGCTCCTGGAGGGCTGGTGTCTCTGCAGAGTTTAGCTCCAGCCCTTCAGGTGTGTTTGATTAGGGTTGGGGCTAAACTCTGCAGAGACACCGACCCATCGGGAGCAGGATTGTTGACCCCTGCCTCAAAGCATGGGTCTCCAACCTTTTTGTGAGCAAGGGCTACCACAATGGATAAAACAATTCTGCAGGGCCACTTTAAAAAAAAAAAAGTCTACTAAAAACTTTTTTGTTTTACTTGATGATTTTTATTTTGTTTTACTTGTTAATGTTTTATAATTGTTTAAAATGTTAACATACATAAAAGAAGCCAAGCTAATATAAAAATATGTAATAAATAAATAGTCCAGTATAATAAATTAAATTAAATTAAGGCTATTAGTAGAGTGTGCTTTGGCAGACAATTCACAGGGCAACCTTGTTGGAGACCAATGCTTTAAAGCAGGGGTGGGCATTCCTGGTCCTGGAGGGCTACTGTCCTGCAAAGTTTAGCTCCAACCTTAATCAAACACACCTGAAAACCCTAATCAAAGGCTGCAATTAAAGGTTTCATTAAGGTTGGCGCTAAACTTTGCAGGACAGTAGCCCTCCAGGACCAGGAATGCCCACCCCTGCTTTAAAGTAATGCATTTATTATATAATGTAGTCTGTTGTCAAATTAACCAAGATCCCCCATATAAATATGCATAATCACATTTTGTTTTTAACTAAAAATGTATGAACAAGTAAAAACATAATATGCTCATGTTTAGAAACACTTTATTTTTTGTCTTTCACAATAAAAGCAGTGAAAATACATGAAATGCAAATTTGTCAATCAAGCCATAAGGCTGAATTTAATAACACTAGACTGTGAAGTTCACTTGAAAACCACCAGCAGAACAGGGAATAAAGTTATCTATCAAATGTAGTAATACACAATATAAGTATAATCATAAAATACAAATCTAGTGTATTTTTCTTTTGCATACTATAGTGTTTAATAGTGACAGACACATTGCCAACAAATTATCCATCTTTAAGAAAGAATTTATGATGTTTATCTTCAATGGTGCACAACAGTTATATCCTATAATACACTCAATCAAGTAGAGTTTTCACATTTTGGCCTAAATGTGGTAATAAAGGTCACAAGGTCAGCAAAGTCATCCTGATGAATGTGCTTACAATATTTCATATCAACTTACCCGTTTAAAACTTTTACTTCATTATCAATGATTATTCTGATTGGTTGAGCTCTGTGTTATGTGTTCAAAGCTAAAACACACCAATGACCTTACTGCATTCAATATTACTGCACCAATGCAAGTACATAAACACAATAAGGCACAATAAGCAGTGTTTTAACAGTGAGTTTGTGATGTGGCTAACAATGCCCATTAGCAACTTTAAATACACAAATTATGAATACACTATCCAAATATAACATAAGTTCAATTATTACATCTGATAATATCATACGATTCTTGCACCTATATTGAGATGTTTGTGCATATTTAAGGAGCATCAACGTGCTAAATAACATGCTTGATAATCTAGACACAGGTTGAACATTTTAACAATATAGGATGCATACAGATAATAATGTAGTTAGCATACTAACACTACACAGATATATGCCAAGTCCATTTCCTTAAACGCAGTCCTTTGTGCAGTTTCTATCTGGGAAAGCAAGAGGTAGGAAAAGAAGGTTAAGTTCAGCTGTTTTAGGTGTGTAAAGCATTATTAATTACACAAAAATGTGATTTAATGTAACAGTAATAGGGATATTCCATCAATGCAGCTAAGGAAAGCTGTGCTCACTTGAAAAAGCCTTGCTTAAATTAACATTGTCAGTGAAATGGCTTGAGCCTACAGTTAAAGTCAGTGTAATATAGCAATTACAAGTCCATGTTGACTTTAACCGAGCCAGAATAGGTATATAGTGTGCTCGTGCACATAAGGTGCCCTGAAGAGTTAAGTACATTTTACGTTTTTAGGCAAACAGACACAGCTGTTCCTCAAACAAATAAACTAATTGTTCCCCACTTTCTTTCGTCCAAAACTTGAACCAGCCAATAGTTGACTTAGTTGAATAGTGACTTGACCAGTTGACTCTGTTACAAGCTGACAGTGTGTTGAAACCTTCTAAAACCAGAAGCTGGCAAATTGACAAGCTGTGTTGCAGCAACCCCATTAGCTGGCTTGAGTAGAGCTGAGATGAGCCAGTTCATGTTGCTAAAACTTCCCCCTGTAACTTTTAAAACAGCTTTGTCTTGTTGTGAATCTTTGATCTGAACTGGGCTTAAGCCACAGTAATGGAACAGAACTCCCACTTAAATTAGTGAGACTTATCAAAAATCTTTTCCTTTATCCACTTTGATGGAACAGCCTCTGGTCAATTTTTGAGAACAAACATACAAACAAATAAATAAATAAATAAATAAAATACCTAAATTATGTTTTCCTCTTCATCCTCGCTGGTATCTGGACTGCTGAGGTCACTTTGATCTTCTTCTTCAACATGTAGAAGGACAGAGGCCTCAAGACCTAATGCAGTCTTGTATTGTTGAAGGACGACTTGTAACCCTTCTGACACCACTGACGATCTTCTTCTTAAGAGACAGCAAAGTCCTTCATTTCCCTTGTCTAAAATACAAAAGAGATTGTCTTTAATGTAAACTAACTTGATATTAATTTTGCTTTTTGAGGCCAAAGAACTTCAATAGAGTAAAAAAATGTCACCCATTCAAATCTACATACAAGAATGGCTGTCATTTTTCTGTGCATTGTTGCAATGGTACCCAGCTAGATGATTCTGTATAAACTGAGGCAACATGATGGCTCACTGAGGTAATTTAATGCAGAAAGACCAAAAGCAGAAAAAAGCATTTTGTGTTTCAGCCAATGTCTGATAGGTCCTTTTGGTTAACCGTTTTCTTCTTCAATATAGTTGTGCTTAAGTACACAGCAAAATTGGACAGTAAAAATTTCAGTGTTAAACATTTCTGACTTGAATTGAACACCTAAAGAGTAAATTTAACATATTCAGAGTAAATTGTTGTTCAGAGTTGGAGTTAATTGACAGAGTTAATAATGCCAGTTTCCTTACTATGCGTTCACACCGCCACCGACGAGAGCGTTAATGTGGCCAGCAGTCAGAGAAAACATTCGGCGGCAACCAATCAGAAGGTGGAAAAGGATTCCAGAGAATGTATTCGAGTGTCTGCTACTCTTTTTCTATAGCGTCGTTTGCAGGGCAGCCAGAGCGTTTTTTTAAGCAGTCTCCATCAGCGTTGTGAACATACAGTTAGAGATGCAATTACAGTCCACCCACACATTTCAGTCTTCCGTTTCCGTCAGTGAAACTAAATTATTTAAACTCATTTTTAATGCTCCGATTTTAACTGTAATGAACTTTTTTAAACTTTTTGTGTTCGTTTTCCTTGAACCCTAGTTAAACGAACACTGCTGGGTTATATATATATATATTGTCCCAATATTAAAGTGTGTTAAAAAGTAACACTGATGAAGATCTGCAATCTTTTACTTTATTCTCTCTATCACCATCTCTGTGTTATGTGTTATTTTCTTAACTCAGGTTTAGATGTTGGCTGTTTCCTTTGTAAGTGCGAGCAAAAACGTGCCATTTTGGAGTGTGTGCTTCAAAGTGGCAATATTAACATGCTATAATAAATTATCTGTGGGGTATTTTAAGCTAAAACTTCACATATGCATTCTGGGGACACCAAACATTTATTTAACGCAATAAAACATGTCATAATATGACCCCTTTAAAACTTTCGTGAGTTAAAGAAACTGGCATTGTGTTAAATATTTAACTCTGTCCTGTGTTAACTAGTACTACCTAAATCACAGTCTAGCAAAGCCGTATTTGTTGAAAATAACAATAATGCCTATTTTATTATGTACAAGCCAAATGACCATGGTAAACAGAGCAATAACCGTTCTACTCCATATAAGTTCGGAGACTAAGGGTTACTTCTTTATTCAAACTTTGAATTGACAGGATTTTTATTTAACTTACCCTCCTCAGCCATCTTGTTCTTGAGAGCCACTGCCAGGCTCTGCAACCATGTGTATTGTTGAGCCATCTCCAACACCACAATGCCCCTTTCCTCGTGCAGTCGCATTGTCAACATCACTTGGTCATGCAATCGTTTCTTGACTGAAATGTTTGCTAAGAATCAATCAACAGTTATATGTTAATTTGAGACCATATTGCATAATAGCATTATGCATATTTGTTACAAACTGATACATAATAAGCAAACACCAATAAATTAAATGAATATTTTAACACTGACTATGTTGCATGCTTTTGTTCAGAATACTCTATAAAGCAAAACTGTAAATAAATTCTTGACATACCACTGCCATGAAGGTCCCACGGTCATATCTGAGACACACTGCTCTCTCCAGTGAGGGAATGCTCCACCACAGCTAGGTCAATGTTTGTGGCAGAGTCTAGTACAAGATCATTGTAGTTCTGTATCTCCTGAAGAAGGAGCTTTTGTCATCTGACAGCTTCCTTTGAAGGCGGTGGCAAAGCTTGCTGCTGTCTAGAAAGACATTTACAGGGATTTGTGAACTGTTCACCAAGAAAAAATGTTACAAGCAAAAGGGAAAGCAGCAATTGAATTTTATGTGAAAATTACAATTTAGATTGACAAAGAGGTAACTGAAAGATCCATTTGGGGGAGGAAGCTAAAATGTTACAGCTACATAAATCCTACAGACTAGACATTCAAGAACAGAATTCAGAATTAAATGCTAATTCCATGTAATTGTTGTTGGAAAGTAGGATGCATACATTAGCTAGAATTTATCAAGCTATTAAATTATAATAGTTATACCATTCTGACGGTAGAGAGTCTGCTTGCGCAGCATCACACTAAGATAAAGCCCCTCAATTGACTGCTGAAGTTTTCTGTGTGTGGTGCCTTGACTGGCATGAGATGTTTCTGATGTCTCTGTAGAAGTGATAATGAAAGCAAATTCACTGTTTAAACAACACACAAACATTTCAGAGGATAAATTTGTATATAAAAGCCATTTTAATGGTTTAAACAACTTTACTTGATATGTATGGTTCCTGCAAAGAAACTATAATAAACATAAACACAACATAAATGTGCAATAACATTTGATTATGAGATGAAGTTGGCTTGTTTATGGTGGCAGGAGATGTCACCAACTGTTTTACCTTCTAAGACCCGAGCTTTGGTTTGGCTTGCATTTTAGATTTCTTCCAGCTATTTGGGGTCAGGAAAAATCAATAAATATATTAACCAAATATTTTTTTTTTTTTGAAAATGAAGCAGTGTAATTGTTCATGTTTGTGTACCAGGTTCCAGTTACACAGAATAAAGTATTATGATGCAAACAACAAAAAATGTGATGTCCATGTATGTGGACACACCAGGTCTTAGGAGGTTAAGAAATAGATGATAAGCCTGCCATCTTTGGCACTTGTTTAATATCAAACTAAAAATTTCACATAGTAGTACCACGAGCTACCCATTCTTTCACATCAGAAAGCCATTGTGACGTTCCTTTATCTGTGGGATGTAGGTTTGTTTTTAGTTCTGCTAGCCTTGCAGTCTCGTGCTGGATGTCTGATGAACAGTGTTATTCAATAATCAGGATTGTTGTACATTGTACAATTAACAACAGGCAAAATGCACACAACAACTAAAAGACACACAAAACATTTATAAAAAAATAAAAATAAAAACTTACTTTCACATATATTGTGGAAAGTGCCTGATGTAGAGAGATACTTTTTTATGGTTCCAGCCCATTGCATGCAATGTAAGCATGTCCACCCCTGCCGTTGAAAGAAAATAATGAGGGTATGATGCTCAATATAAAAAAGTATACAAAAATATTACAAACACTCTGATCACCTGCTTTGGACATATATTTGGTTGTACGGGCACAACGTGAAAGGTAGCTGTTCACTTGCTCCACTCACCGGTGGTTGTCCCTGTTCCTTCCTGGTTCCTACCACTTCATTTAATCTGTGAATAAATGGTGGAAGCCTAATTTAAGAATTCAAGACTAATTCAATTCAAATAAATTTTATTTATATAGCCCAATATCACATTTGTCCTCAAAAGGCTTTTACAACCTGTACAAGAAATGGTTATGCCAAAAAGAATCTAAATAGTGTAGTCAAGCCATTAACTTCTATTTCTTATGAATGTACATTACACATGTACATATGAAGCAAAAATATTATACATACCTCAAACTTTTTTGTGTGGCTCAAGCATGCATAACATTAAGGAAAGGTTTCATTGAGGTCAGCTCCTGAAGATCAGGAAGGACACTAGCAACTTTCTTCAAATGGCCAATATTTGCAAGCCACAGTCTATGAAACACACAACAAACACAACAAATCAAATTAAAGTGATGGTGTCATACAATACAGTATATGGCATTTATTCCTAATTTGATTTAGGAGTACTTGGTAGGCAAAAGTAGAAATCAACTCCGAACAAGATTTTTTTGTGTAACAACTATTTTGTCAATTTTCAGTGCTTTTTGGATGGTGTTGACAAATCTAGACACCGCACTGTCTTCAGCCACAAAAGGCCCCTCAAAAAAGAAAACAAAAAACAGGAACACCAGAGCTAAGAAAGAAAAATAGGAAATCCATCAATTAAAGTAAATAAATAAACCAATAAAAATACTGGAATAAAGACCACCTTCTGTTTGGGCAAAAGCGATATAGCTTTCTGTTTCGATCTGCTGAAGCAGCCAACAATTCTAGCGTTCAGGCTGGGCAGGTGAAAGGAGCACCACACCAGAGCTGGTCTGATTCAAATTAAGCATATGAAAACTCCAAGAAGCTGCATTGCAGTGCATCGCCGTTGATATATCCAAACTGGAAGATATATAGAATGAAATAGTAATTGTGATATTGTCTGCTTATGGAGTTTTGAATAAAATGATAACATTTACACTTACTCTTCCTCCACACTTCGTGCGATGCTCCAGCAGCTTTGCGAAGGCTTGTCTGGAGAATCTTGGAGAGATGACCTTGAGTTCTTGAAAGGAGATCAGGAGGTCCAGTGTGTAAAGTGTGGTGTTGTTTATTGAAGCTGGCCAATATCCACTCCTCAGAAGGTCTTTCAGGTCTGGGGTCCTTTGCTGTTTGCATGTTTAACAGACATACAGTGGCTGAGGCAAGTCAAAACGCCCTTGGAAAAAAAACATTTACCACATACTATTTTAAAACAGTTAGTTCATTCTGCACATTGTGAATGTTTAAGAGACATCTTATAAGTTTCTATAATCCCAGTATAGCACTCCTTCTGCCTAACTCCTCGAGTAGTATCATTTGCTAACTCACCAAATTGCTTTGCAACAGCTAACATTTTTTGTTTGTCTGCAGAGAACAAAAATATAAAGATATCTGTCTTTGTTTCGATTAATAACGATACCATGTGTGTAGCAAGGTTGAAGTCCAGGGAAGTGAGAACTGATGAATGATGAACATATCTAAAATCACAAAATAAATAAATAATAACTAAACATAAATTGCACGCAGTTGACCCCCGTTTAGACTCCCACAACAGGCCTTGCTCACGATGCCCTACTTGGATTGTAATGTGCTATACAATGCACTTTGACTCTACTGCAATGTACAATGCCACAGCATTGAAAACATCAAAACATAGTGTGAAAAACATCAAATCTAAAATGGAAATCTAAACTGTGAATTGGTTTTACCATTGATGATAATTAAAATGATTGGTTTGCCTGAAAGCATTATTACGTTTGTGCGTTTACAACAGTGGTATGTCATCTTGCCGACTGCCAAAAAGAAAGAAAACCACTAGTTTAGATTACCTGTTACTGGCTGCAGACACATAAAAACATCAAAATTAGGGCTTTTTTGAGAACATACCTTGTGTTGAGTGCAATATCCATCTTCCCCTTTAATGATGCATTTGGTTGGACGGATGGCTACAAAAAACTATTAATTACACATTCCCTATTGGGGAGTGGCTGTTTTTTGTGACGTAATACATCACGGTCCCCACAGAACCACTCTCTGCACCTAGGGAGAAAAAAAAATTAACATTATTCTAGGTGAATAACTCATATAAAAATAATACACTAAACCAGACTATTCAAGATTTAGTTGGATTCTAGGTTTGATTTTTTTGTATAGGATTTCATAGTGGCTCAATGTTTAGCACTATCACCTCACAGCATGAAAGTCCTAGATTTACTTTTCTCTTAAATGTGTTTTTATCTGGTTTCTCAAATCCCCCCAAAAACATGCATCTTAAACCATAAAGCAGGGCACTGTGCATTAATTCTTAGCAAGCATACTTTAAGTAATTAAAGTTTAATATTATTGACTAAATAAAATTAAACTCAAATTAATCAATGCGATTTACCAAATTCCTCATGAGGATTTAGTTTTGCTGAGGGTACAGTTAGGTGAAATCTCCACACTGGATGACAGGAAGCACTCAACCTGTAAAAGTGACTGCAACAGTACACAGAACAGGTTAGGCTATCACTACATACATGATATTTTTCAACATATATACAGAACTGTTTATGAAATCAGATGTATTTCTGTTAAGGGTTTGGTAAAGACATAACGAAGTACTTGACATGATAGTATACTTAAGTGTTATACTCTATTTCTTATGTGTTTTGTCATATTTAAATGTTTTAAACTGTTAATACTCAAATACAATTACAATGTTATTCCGTAATTTGATTTGGTCCACCATTTACATTTCAATTCCTACAAATCTGAAATAATTCAGATATACCCTGTAGCTGAGGCTTGGCGTCACCCTCCTTGCCTCCCCCTCGGCTTGCCCCAGCCAACAAAGATCCTTTTAGAGGTCTGTGAAGGGTCTCTTCTAGGGCATAAACGTTTCGTCTCCACAGCTGCTCTGTGTGTGTTGAAGTGAATATTTCTTGTAAGACTAATAAAGGTACAGGACGTGAAAGACATGCAACAACTAAAAGGAAACACAGCATAAGTATTGAAACACCTTAATGAGCCTTGGCATAGATCCTCCAAGTCTCTGAAACTCAGGGGATGAAACCTCTCTTTTCCAAAATATATTACCTTATTAAAACATGCCACAGAACATTATAGGATGTTAGTTGCTAAATAAGTTGCTATTACAATATACCGTATTAAATCTTCAACACTCATCTCTTTTCCATATTTATCATTTTTATTTTAAGTTGTCACACATCCATTATGTTTAAGTATAAACTAACAGGTAAATAAAAACTCTAACCTTGGCTTCAGCTAGAATGTGGTCATGGTTCAGCTCAAGAGCCATGAGCCTCCCCTCTTGGTAGTGGGGATCCTGTTTGTGAGGGGTATATCTGGTGGCCATTGCAAAGCAGACAAAGACAGAAAGACAAACACACAGCTGGACAGACAGGTACAACAGATGCAGTATATAGAGATAGGTTGCAAGTTAAGAAAGAACCATGAATTTGAAAAAAAAAAGTTAAACCATGTTTGGTTTAGTAAAACCATTTTGCAAATAATCGATACACAAACCGTAGTTACTACACTTTTACCACAAAACATGGTTAATTTTCGTACGGGTATGGCAATGTCAGCGTAATGCCAAAAGAAAGGTGTGAATTATAACATTTAAACAAATAGTGAACTTTAAACGAAAGCATCACTTACCTGGACAATGATTTTCGCGTATGAGAGAATCCCTGTCAATTACGAGTACCGAAGAAGAAATCACCCAATAGCAAAGAGGACTGGCTCAGATTCCATAGCAACGGAGGCAGAGAGGATTCTGGGAAATGCAGGCGTCCGAAACTGACTTATTTTTTTTACAATCAAAGTAGAAACAATCAAAATTGATGGCCATAACATCGTATTGTTGAATTATCAAGCACACGTTAGTGTTCATGTGTTGAGAAAATATTGTGATCTGCAGCGGGCCCACATGTAGTTTTAGCTGGTGCCTTCACCATAGTAGATGTCGATAAGGCTCATGGGTAGTGTAGTATTTACTCTTGTATTTGACACACGAAACCGATCGAAAAATCAATATTATAGGATAAACATCTCCTGATTAAATGTTGAGTAAAGTAGCGCTTAAAGTGTAATCAATTAATGACAAATAAAGTAAAACAATCCCTGGTATATACTATTGCAATACATTAGATTAAATTCGTGCTTATAAACACAAAAATAATAGGACAAAAAAACGTGGTGCAGGCACGAAAAATACTTCCTATTGAAATACATTAGATTGAAAGTCGTTCTGACTGGCACGAAAAAAGGGGAATCGTGTCCATGGACACGAATCGATTAAATTACACGAACTGCCTTGGGTATATCTTACCCAAACATACAGCAAATATACAGTCCTGTAAACATGTCATTTTAATGTAGAACAATATATATATATAACTTAAAGAGAGAGAAATTCGTGATCCCGCTTCAGACAAGGGATTCTGCCGCGGTACGTAACCGTAGTGACCGCACCAATGAATGTAACAGCCGCACGCTACTGCAAAATACACATTTGAACAATAAAATCAATCGCCTAAAACATACTTTGCAGCGCAGGCATGAATACCCCCATTTCGTCAAAATCCAAAGATGAGGGATTTGGATTCAAATATCGGGCGACCCTTCTACGTTGTCAAGCGACGAATTGGGGGGTACCCTCAACGTCAGCTTATAGACGTGAGGGGAATGACCAACTGTGCGTGATCGAAAATAATAAAATATCTTAATATCTACGTTAATTAAGGCATGTTTTAAACACACAGCAAATACAGCCCTGTAAATATGTCATTTTATTGTATACCAAATATATCTATATAAAAAGAGAGAGAAAAGTCGTGATACACCGATTCAGAAGGCTTTCCGCTCCACGAAAATGTTTGGTCACCGCATCAATAATGATTGTAACCGTTTATGCGCCGCACGCTTGTGCAAAATGCACATTTGCAGCATAAAATCAATCGCCTAAAACCATATTGCGCAGGCAAACCGATAAACCCATTTCGTCAAAATTCAAAGATGAGGGGTTTGCATTCAAATCTATAGGACGACCCTCTACGTTTTCAAGCGACGAATAGGGGGTACCCTCAACGTCCGCTATGGACGTGAGGGGGTCATGACCAAACGGCAGTATGTGACGAATAGGGTGTGAGACTGTGTTGAGAAAGCTTTGCTGGAATTCAGGAGCTATGAGAATGTGCTCTGTCTCAGATAAGCCGCTGACATGACTGCTTATCACATTTACCTCGGTTTGTACATATGGCACATTTCAAAGTTTAAAATCCAAACCAAGACCACCAACCAACCAGGATGGCCGAGTGGTTAAGGCGTTGGACTTAAGATCCAATGGGTGTATGCCCACGTGGGTTCGAACCCCACTCCTGGTATCACTTTGTAAACTTTAAGAGAAGGAAAGTACTACTGACTGAACTATGTAGTCTGTCAAAGAAGATAGTAAGCTACACATTTCTTACTATAGTGCTAACCTGATGGTCAACTCTTCAACAGTTTCTAACATTATCAATAGTAATGCACATATCACACAAATACCCTGATTTACAACTTAATCGAAAGGTTTCTTCCTCTTTCCTGTTCAGTTTTAGCACCTCATTCCTTCAGAAATGAGGGAGAGGTGTTTACTGCCTTCTCCAGGTGCAGTTACGAGGGCCAGGCAGGGCAAAGCAAGGGCCACCCAGGATTACATAAACAAATAGACCCCAGAGAGCGAGCTGTTTTGATAATGTCCATGATTAGCTCAGGTGCTGGGTTATGACCCTGCCAGACCCATGAGCCTTGCGGGGGCTGCGTGTGTTTTCCTTTCTTTTTCCGACATGGAAAAGATGCAGCTGCTTTCCTGGGCCGCTTCGCCTGACACTGTACAATTTCAACCGGAAGTCATTGGCAGAACAGGCTGGATAAAATAAAACAAAAGTTTTGAAGCTTTTAGTCAGTGTCTGTTACTTTTCTCATGCTTGTGTTTTCCTAAAAATTGACGAGATTAACTGTTAGCAAAATGCATTGACGACTCGTGCTGTCTGACTTGCAACATTCCCAATCCAGCTCTTATTTTTTTGTTATCTGTTTAAATTTAAGTAATAATAATAAAAATACCTAAAGCTGCAATCTGTAACTTTTTGTTGGTAAAAATGAACAAAAATGCATAAAGTACTTGAATGAACAATGTTTCAACCTTTTCCCAATTCACAATGGAGGGTTAGTAATAATGTTATGTAATTTAATTGTCCGGGTCGGTTTTCGCAGAAAAATGGAATACATTTTTCCCCACTTGTTTTAATTTGTGTGTAATTTCATCACATCAATAAACAGAAAGTAGAAGTCCCATCTACTATATTATCTGTGTATGCTGTTGTAGATGGTGAAGAGTTTGTAGCTTTTCCTCTGAACACGTGGGGCATCAGTAACATGATTTATCCTGAAATTTGGGTTTTAATTTAGTGTGAACAAATGCGGCAGATATACTACTTGTTGAGATTACATATTTTCGGTAATATGACTTTTAGGATGTACATTTAAATGTCATGTTGAAATATAATGACAGATCCACTTTGGGCTCATTATAGACGATTTCAGCAGTAACAACTTTAACAAGCGACTGTCGTGGTCCGCACGTAACTTCCGGTAAACTCCGCTAATAATAAATAACAACAACAAAGTTCTTTAAATGTAGTTTATTATATAACAAGCAAAAAAAAAACAACAACACATAGATTACCTAGGAGACCAAAACATTTGTTATTGTCGACGAGGCATTTGTTCAAGAGATCAGTGGCCGGTTGCATAAAACTTTAAGACTAGTCTTTTAAGTTAGTCATGAATTTTTTTCTTCAAGACTGATCTGTTTTAAGTATGTTACAAAGTAAGGTAGATTGGTCTAATTTAAATCCAAATAATAAGACTGATTAGCCCTAACTAATTGCTAGTTAGTCAGAGTCATACTTAAGACGCAGTCTTAACGTCACGGCTATGTTTATGCAACAAGCCACAGTTTAGTAACTAGTCAGACTATTAAAAAAAAACGAAACCGGAAGCAAAGCCCGGATCCAGACGCGCACCGCGCCAGCGCACGCGCGTCCGATGAAACCGTCTATAGTTGTGCATACGTCTTACTGTAAGTCGTAGCCACAGAGTCATAGGATGCACGTCAGTTTTAATATATACTTCTCCGTCATCATCCGTGTCGACGTTCAAACACACATGCAGGCAGTATCCACGGGTGTAACCACAGTAGCAGTGCCACCACCAATAAAGAGGCAGCTTGGCCAGTTTAACCTACAAACGAAAAAAAAGCAGCTTGTTGTGTATGTTTTGAGAAGACCAGCAGACTTTTGTTGCAGTTTGAGTTAAATCACTCTTCAACCTTAGCCCATCTTTGTTCTCACTGTCGCAAACGGAAATACCTATGACACAGTTTTTTACCTGATGGGAGGGGTTTTGGTGGACCAATCACAGCCCTTGCGATTTGCGTAGAAATGACATGCTGTTATAAATTTGTTGAGGTGCACGTCAGGCTACGTAGAGACTTACCTACGGCGTAGCTATGGCATAAACATGACTATAAATTGGACTTAAGGTGGAAGCACAGCGCATGTGCTGAACAGAAAACATAACTTAAATTTTATGTTTCAAACAGAGATGGCGATAGAGAGGCAAAAGTTACAGATTTCAGCTTTAAAGTCGTCATGAAACGGAAGTAGCGATTGTCTAACTTTTTCCATTGTGACGTATATCCGAGTGAAACGGTTCTGAAATGAGAGAAAGGTTATGTAGGGAATTTGTTCATCAAGAGCTGATTGGATCGTTGGAAGTTGGGTCATGTTGCTATTGCTAAGTGCTGTGATCGTTTCCCGGACTTGGCTTCCTCATGACCAGAGGTAAAGAGAGATTGTTTCGAGGAGGGGAGGAGGTACATTAATAAAAAAATAATGATACAGATAAGTCCTTTGTAAAAAAATACCACAATATTCCAAAATATAAAAGTTTTTAATTTCTATATCATGACGACTTTAAGCATTTTTTTCCAAACTGCAAAATTTCTTTAACCCAAAGGTTCTTCCAAATAGTTCTTCTATGACATTGTTGTGAAGAACCTTTTGCAGCATCTTCTTTATTTTTAAGAGTGTAAGTTGATTTAGATTAAAGCATCTGCTAATGTGTAAATGTAAAGCATGAAAAACTCTTAACATTGATAAAAGACTGAAGATATACATACTCAAGCTGTGATATGTACTCAACACTACAGAAATAAAGTATGGACTGTGTGAGTGTGTGTTGTATTTGTGGACCAGCTGTGTAAATCTTGAGGGGAGGAGTGTGGACTCTGTGCATTTTTAGAAACACTTCAGTAACCGATGAATACTTTTAAGTAACTACAGAAAGATCACAGAACAAAGACTGCAGTGAGTATCCATTCAAATACCAGCACTGTTAGAAAAAAAGGCAAAAATATGTACCCCCATCTGTCACTGGGGCAGTACCCTTTTAAAAGTTCCTATTAGGTACTAGATTTGGAAACAATATGTACCTTTGAGGTGCTAATATGAACTCTTACAAGTACAAAGGTGTACTTTTTGAAAGGGTACAGCCCAATGACAGCTAGGGTAGGCGACATATTTTGACAATTCTTTCAAAAACACGGACTGCTGTTCTCAGGTGGCCTAAAATAGGAGGTCGTTATAAATAGTAAAGTAAAAACTAAGCTCTAATGAATCCGGATCTTCCTCCAACACCATGTCATTTATCGAAAGAAGACCAGTGTGTTATATTGATTTGAAGCACCCTGCAGTGAACCAACCCTTCCCCCATGACCTGTAAGGTATGATGGACCCAAAGAAAGGAAAAAAATAACATAGAAATGAAACGCATGCTGAGAATCACTCGCCTACAATATCAAGAAATCGTTCGCACCAAAAAGCCTCAACAATTACCAGACAAAAGCCTTCATAGAAGATAATGAGTGTGAGCATTAGTGTTGGCTTCAAAGGTGTCTCTCCGTCCCCCTCACTGTGATCCAGGGATTTTTTAAGATGGACAGAGTAAAGCCCCCCAACCAAGACACACTGCCCCTGTTGATGGAGACCCCATGTAAAAGTGGGAACAATTGAACGCCTATTAGCATGGCAAAGGTCTGCTCATTACAAGAGATCATTAGAGGGACTTACAGATGAAAGAGACACCTCCACATTAGGTGCTGCAGGCCTACAATTTTTAAAGAGGAAAAGGGGGTTAGGATAAGAGAGAGAAGATAAACCCCCACCATCATTACAAACAAACACTTGGACACATGCATGGTCCAAAATGAAATGTATAATTAGTTAAAATTCAGACTGACTGAGGTCCTGATTAAAGCCATTGCATAAAAAGTGCATTTGCTAAAAGTGTAACCAAACATACCCAATGGCTCTTTCATTCAGCCAATTTTACATAAATTTGTTATTGGCTGGTGTTCACCCCTGGGCGTTCACAAACAGAACCACTGCCATAACCACCAAAACACAGTGGTGATTTCCTTCCCCCAAAGCTGCAAAGTCATTATCAGCTGTCCTGGTCTTATATATGAGCTCCATGCTCCCAGGAGAGACTGAAATAAGCGTGTTGGTCAGTGGGGGAGGTGAGGGCCGATGGGGTCCCGCTCTCAAACGAGGGGCCGATGAGGAACAGAGAGGGATTCTGAATGATGAAGGAGTCTTTGAAGAGCTGGAGATGGAGGGATGATGGCTCTTTGAGGTCTCCATGCGCACTGAAGGGCTTTTGTGTCAAAACCTCCTACGAGAGCAGTTCACGTTACTGCAGGACAATGGCCGGTTAAACTGTGCACAGAAAGAGGTTAATCCGCAGAGAATAGGCTGGTGGTCGGTAAAGCCATTGACACAAGGTCTGCAGAAAAGCATTAGTCAATAAAGTACTAATTAAAGCGTTTGCTTGGTGAGCCGTGCAGAAGGCGATCAAAGCCGAACGCTGTTGAGTCACAAATGGGGAAGGTGCTTAAGGGGACGCGTTCACTCTGAATTAAGGTCAGATAAGAACATGCACACACACCATACACACACACTGAGCAGCTGCACAACTTGATTTAATTGTTGAGGGTAACTTTAATTTTAGAACTTGGCTAAGTTGGATTTAAGATCCAATGGGCAAATGGACTCCTAGAACAGCTGTTTTACAGAAAGCAGTAATTGTTGGATCTCACAGAAGTGAGCCGCTTTCTTAGGTGCGCTATTAAAAAAACAAAAGGATTTCTACAAAGTGACCCGAATGGGAATCTAAATTTTAAATGGAAAACAGTAATGCTTCCCTGTGGCTACCCAAAATCAATGACTTGTTTCACAAAGGAGTTAAGAAAACACCCAAAAAACTAGGGTGCAGGCATTGGCTTAAAATCCAATTGATGAATTTCCATGTGGGTCGAACCCCACATCTGTTAAAGTTACCTTTTAAATGAAAAATTGTGTACCCAAGGTGTTGACAAGCACCCAAAGAAACCAGGATGGCCGAGTGGTTAAGGCGTTGGACTTAAGATCCAATGGACGAATGTCCTCGTGTGTTCGAACCCCACTCCTGGTAAGCTGTGTTTTCAATTGGCAGATATTTTTGCTTGTTTTAAGCACAAATTGACTTAAATTGTATATTTTTTGTCTAAAAACTAGTATTATTTTCTCATGTCATTTTGCTCATCAAGAAAATACATCTTGATTTAAGAATCTTTAGACATTTCCACTGAAAACAAGACAAAAATACCAAGCAAGAAAGTCACTCTTTGCAGTGTTAGACATTCACGTAACCCATCAGAAGGTTTTTACAAAGGCAAATGAAGGTAAGTGGTCATGCAGTTGATGTCTCTTCTTTTAAACCGCGCTCTGGCGTGATTGCAGATCACACTGCGCGTTTCGCCCCCGAGCCCAAGTAACCCGCGCCCAAGCCCACCTCTGCAAGCCAGCCAGGCTGCGATTAAGCAAACCGCGCCTGGGCACAACACAGAGTGATCACAATAGCAAACAAACAGGCTTTGGGGTTCAAACGCGTTCAGACAAGGTTTGGGTGGGATAATGTGAGCGCGTTTCTAAAGTGCCCTTGTAAAGAAACAAAGAGGTGACCACATATCGATCAGGATGGCCCAGTGGTTAAGGTGTTGGACTTAAGATCTGCTGGATGTATATCCTCGTATGTTCGAACCACACTCCTGTGATGATGCAAAATCTGTGTGGCCCAGTGGTTAAGGTGTTGGACTTAAGATCCAATGGACAAATGTTCTCGTGGGTTCTATTTTAAACAACATGCAGAAATGTTAGATCTCAATTAAGAAATGAGAGTTTTGAGTGGTAAAGAAACAAAGGAATGACTGTGCAACAACCAGGATGGCCGAGTGGTTAAGGCGTTGGACTTAAGATCCAATGGATGTATATCCTCGTGGGTTCGAACCCCACTCCTGGTATGGCAAGTCATATCTTTAAAAAAAACCCCGTAATGTTCCCCTGTGATTACCCAAAATCTGTGTGTTTCACAAAGGGGCTAACAATTACGCAAAGAAACCAGGATGGCCGAGTGTTTAAGACATTGGGCTTGGGCCCAATCCCATTTCTCTGTCGTACCCCCTACACCTTAGTTTTGCATGTTCACGTGAGAGTAAGGGCTATCTCAATTGGGCCTTCCTCTCACATGAACATGCAAATCTAAGGGGTAAGGGGACAGGGTAGGGGTAAGGGGACGGGGTAAGGGGACGGGGTAAGGGGACAGGGGACAGGGTAGGAGTATGGGTAAGGGGTAATACAGAGAAATCGGATTGGGCCTAAAGATCCAATGGACAAATGTCCTCTGGGTTCGAACCCTACTCTTGGTACAGATGTGTTTTAAACAACATGCAGATCTGTTCTGATCATGTTAGTTCTCAATTAAAAAATGAGCTGGTTTCTAAAGTACCCCATTAAAGAAACAAAAGAATGACCACGTAGCAACCAGGATGGCTGAATGGTTAAGGTGTTGGACCTAAGATGTCCTTGTGGATTTAAACCACACTTCTTGGTGGAGTAATGAGTTAGGAAGTGTTAATTCTCATTTATAAAGAATGTTATAACATGCCAAAAATGTTTAGGCAGGGCAGAATACTTGCACAAAACGTATTTCACATATGTCACACTGAAATCATTTTAATAACCAGATGTTTGTTTGTTTTTCTCAAAAACCCACCTTACATGAGCATTTCTGCATGAGTGTTAATAAGAATCATGTCAGCAGGGACATCTGCTGTTCCAGAAAGTGAAAGGAGCGGCGTGCAGTGACTGGCAGGTTGTATATAGATGCTATCCACACCTTCAATCTCACACAGAGCATCTGCAGATCCTTCATTCACTTTTAGATCCCTAGAAACCACGTAACTGATATTTTTTATTGTGATTTTCGCAAGGATATTTATTCAGTTAGCTGAAATACTATACAGAACCAAGGAATAACATGGAATCACTGTTAAAGGACAAAAACAGTAAATGGCATTACTGTGTCTGAAATTACCCAGGTAAGAATGATGAGGACGTGGTATTCTGGTCATGACAGACTATTTCTACTATTTCTTACAGTTTTAATAACGGAAAAACCCAACCGCTGGGTTAAATTAACCCAGAAATTTCATACTGCTCATGTGGCATGAATAAGGTTTATAAAGATTTATGTTTTTTGCTGCAGAAAATAAGCAATTTGAAGCTTGAATCTAACCAATTTGAAAATAAGATTTTTGCTGCTGTCTGCTCAAAACCAACAATCATACTGAATGATGTAGTGGTTTGTTGCCAGATAAAGCTTTGATTTGCATGTTATTACAACTACCCTGTATCCAGATAATGATGTACAATTTTTATTCTGAAAACCCACCCTGAATCCATATTTTCCCATTATTTGTATGATGTTATTTTGGCTGAACTCTTGCTCTAATTGAACACAACATTAGCTCCTTGGACGTCACCCGGCTGCTTTTTCTTTCATCAGAATAGGCTGTCACTTCTTTTTGTGATGTTTTCCTCAAACACATCTGCTCCAATGCTATGCCCCCAAACTACGCTCTGGTTGTGTTTGAACAGTCTAGAAATATCTGTAAATTGGGGACACCTGATTGTGCCCTCACTGGGGGTCACCAATAAAGGTTCACTTCCCTTTGGTAGCGTGGTGCTGAACAGCAGGACGGGCCTGGTTTTTCTCACCCTTCCTTTCCATCTGACAACAAATAAACAGCCAGAGGTCTTTAATGTATCATACACGTGACACCTCTGCTCACCTACTCTACAAAGAGCTCAGGAAGCTTTGGGTGTCAAGATAAATATTATGGCAGCGAAGCTTCATTTGGCGTTTGTCTGAGGCTTGAGTCTGCCTTTCGAACCTGAGCGAGAGGTGAAAAATACAGGAGAAACCATCTGTCTGGTTGACAGCACCGCATTTGGTCAAACACAGAGACAGGATATTAACAAAGATTTGTGACTCACTAAAACAGCATGTAGAAAATGTAAGTAAAGCGAAGTCGTTCCTGATTAATGTCATAATGACAGTCATAACAGTGCTTGTTATTCATTGGTTGGTAACACAAACTTTTTGATTAACATATGCTTTGAATTGAGCCTTATATTGATAATCAGTTTTTTTGTGATTGCTGCGGGCAAAAATCCTTGATCTTACGGCACGTTTTTGTAAAAACTGTGATGGGATTTGCGGGATATTTATGCAATTTTATATGATGAAATTGTTGGAATTTGCAAAAATTGCGGGAACTTGCAAAAACTGTGCTTGGATGAAAAAGAGAAAAAAAGTGATTCCCCCAAAACCCTGTTCTCACTAGAGTACTACCTTAATGTAAAGAGTCATTTCTTATTACTTCCTAGCATACTACATCACAGAAAGTGCTTGCAATATTTAACTCGACTCGAAAGCATCCAGAGCAGTTGACTCCCGAATTGCTCATGCGGTATTTTGATGTCATGCGCTTTTCGGTTCTTGTGACGCCACATGAAGTTGAACACCTCTTCTGTCTTGTCCTAAAAAAACACACCGCACCATATTTAAAAATCGATGATGTGACTTTAATGCACATCTGGTGGCATGTAAATGCGAAAAAACCATTGCAATTTTGTGATATTTTCCTTTTTGAATTGCATGAAAAAAAACCTGAGCGTAAAAACTTATTTTAAAGTTTATGTTTCCATTGGCGCATTTTCAAATTTCAGTTTTCGCAATTTGAAGGGTAAGAGGCTCTTTGGCTCACCAGTACACAACCACATTGAAAAGCATAGCAATCACTTAACAATGTCCTAACAACCCTAAGAACACAGAAGCAAATGGTAAAAAGACCCGGACAACCACCCATAACACTAGCCAAACACTGAACAGTGCTCATCCAAATATATTTTGCTATATAGACGCTTTCAGCAGTAACAACATAAACACGCGGTTTTCTTGGTCAACACGTAACTTCCGGTACACTCCGCTAAGAATAAATAACAACAAAGTACTTTAAACGTAGTTTATTTATATAACAAGCAAAATAAACAACACGTAGATTACATAGGAAATAGGGTGGCCATTCGTGCCAGTTCCGCCGGAAACGTCCCGAACATGTTTTTGGGTTCGTTCTCCGGAAGTCGCGTTGCTCGACCGCATACGTCATCACATTTCAGTTAAAATACATTAGAAAATTAAGATTTATTTCTTTTAAGACATACAATCATTGTAGTTTCATTCTTACCTTGAAATGTAACGGTTGCTTTTCTGAAATAAAACCCGAAATATTAAACCTTGATGACGTATGCGGTCGACCAACGCGACCTCCGGAGAACAACCCGAAAACATGTCCGGCGGAACTGGCACGAATGGCCACCCTAACAGGAAACCAAAACATTTGTTAATTTCGACGAGGTATTTGTTCAAAAGTCCAGTTTAGTTTTGCGTCACCGCACGTGCGTCCGATGAAACCATCTATACATAAATATAAAAGTATTTTAAGCCTATCATGCATCCAAGTCATTACAGTGTCCCTGTAGCTCAACTGGTGGGCAAAGGTCATAGGTTTGATTCCCAGGAAACATATCATCATCATAACCTTTATTTAACTACCTGTAGGAAAGCCACATTTAGGTTAAAACCTCTTTTACAAGTGAGACCTAGTCAAGACAGGGTCAGATAGCAGAATAAAACAAATAACAAACGACAATAAAGACCCATGACAACATCATCATTACATACAACAAAGACAAAAACAAAACAAATGACAATAATTAAATATTGGGCGACACCAAAACACATCACAGCCACGCAACCAATTTCAGTATTACATGCTGATAAAATGTGTACCTACTAGTATGCATTGTAAATTGCTTTGGATTAAAGCGTCTGACTGCCAGATGCTTGTGTAACTGCATACCCAATTTCCCTGTGAGGTTATTTTAAATAGGTTTGTTTTTTGCTTTATCTGACCAGCAGGTATTTCTCAACTCGATTAACACCTTAGCCAATTACGCAGATAAATTTGTGAAAACAGTTGCCTCCCTGCAAAGTGCTGTGAAATGAGTTTACACCCAAACTAATTACAAACAACTCCCTGAGTCCCCTAATCAGATATCAGCTCAGCGGCACACTTCATTTACACAAGGAAATTGAATTAATCTGAAACGATCCGAGGCCAACCGCTGAATAATGCCGCCTTATGGATACAACACATGTTTAAATTAAAGGTGGGCAGCACGTCCAGCCTCCTTCTGTAGCTCAATTGCTAGAATAAAGTGTTAGCAATGCAAAGTTCATGGATTTGATACCAGAAAACACAAATACTGATAAAAAATGTATGTCTTATTGGATAAAAGTGAATGCAGTAGCTATATCAGACATTGACTCAAACCCTTTCTGTTTGTCCAAAGCTGTGCCACGCTTTTCCACAGAGCATCAGAGAGTGAAATTAGAGCCGTCATTTAAACCAGGACTGCATTTATTAGGAGCCAGCCTGTCACTCTCATCAGTGCACTTGAGAAAACATGGGCAGAGCGTTGTGCACTGGCACTGAGAGAACACAAAATCTGTTCCCGTTCTCCTGAGAGACAGACGGGGAGACGGGAACCAGTGCAGCCGGTACAGAGCGAGGATTACCGTGTGGTGTATTCTCTGACCACCTCATTTCCTTCCCTGCGGCAATCAGCGTCTCCAATCTCTCGCCTGCAGGCCTGCGTGCTGCCGCTTGCCATCTTTACATGTCTGTTTGTCGGGCTTTCTGTTTTTCCCATTACTCCACCCAACCTGACGTCTAGAGTTGCTGATATTCGAACAGACCGATCTCTCGTTCTGGCTGCCGTCCAATGCTGTTCTTAAGATGATTTAAGAAGGCTTCGTCGCTTGTACGTCTGTGGGTATTTTAGGCAGTAAGCGATCTTGATAATGCCATGAATCATCAAGTGTTGTTTAAAGCATCGGTTCTGCACCCCATTTCTTAAGCTCGGGTCATACTAAGACATGTTAATGAGCCCTGCAGTAGCCAGGGTGTCTATTTTTAGAACAGCATACTAGCATATAGTATTATTATGTGAACTATTTCTAATAAGTATTGAATTCAGTTCATGTGCTAGAACAGTTTTACTTGGATCAATTCTGCTAAGTAAGTATATGGGATATTGGGTCTCATTCACTAAGTATGCGTACACACAAATTTGTGCGTGAGATGTGCGTACGGATGTTTTCACTAACAATTGTGATTCAACAAAAACTTTCGTATCAAAATGTCTTCTAAATGTACGCAAAAATTCAAGAAAACCTAAAATCACTCGTACGCAATAATCACGTAGGCTAGGCTATAATCAAATACTAGGCTATAATTATAATGTGTATGATAATCTTGATATAAAATTTACATGATTATATTTCATATTATAATATTTTCTGTATTATATATACATGATCTATATTATTATTATTATATACATTATATTATACATTATTATAGCCCACTTATTTTTTCTACACATATAAAGAAGTAATGACAAATCTTCACGCTTTCCTTCCTCCCTTTTTGAAAGCGTCTGCTTAATGCCTAATGTAAACGTCATGTAAATGTAATTAGAAGTCCAAACGTCAATCACTTGATCTCCTGTCTGTTTTATTTTAGATACCGATGCGCGTCTCTGTCATATTAATTAAATGTCATATTTGTTAACGTATCCAATACTTCTTTAATGTTACTCCGGTTGGTGGACAGGACTGGCTTCCTTCAGCAACAGCAAAACCTCCCAGAAAAAAAATTGAACTTTACCGATAATAAATATGATCATGGATTTCTATTCGAGCTCTTTTGCTTCTATGACAAACTGCTCTAAAATTTTGGTTTAGGCGTTTAGCTGGTTTCAGCGTGTTTTATGCAAATTACCAACCTCTTGCATACGGCCACGTAAGAACAAGTATAAGAACAAACTCATGTGCATACGCACGTTGTGAATTAGGCGGTTCAAGTGTGCGTATAAATACGAAAAACGTACACAATTATTATTGTACCCAATTTTTTACAATTTAATTCAAATTAGGTTAACCAAAAGTATATAATTTTTATATATAAAATTAGACTCAAAATATATGCAGTAAATCAAAATGAATAATAGATATAGTTAAATAATATACTATACTAACTATAATTATTATAACTGAATGTTACACGCAGAAAATTAAATAAATTAATTAAGGCTAAAAGGATTACTCCACTTTCATGAATTTTTTTTACTACTTTATTCACCCCCATCAATCAAAATATTTATGTCTTTCTTTGTTCAGTCGAGAAGAAATTAAGTTTTTTGAGGAAAATATTCCAGGATATTTTCTCCATATAGTGGACTTTAGTGGACCTCAACAGTTTACAGTTTCAATGCAGCTTCAAAGGGCTCTAAATAATCCCAATCAAGGCATAAGGGTCTTATCTAGCGAAACAATCGGCATTTTCGCCTTAAAATTCACTTTTTAACCACAACAACTTTTCTTGCACTAGCCTTGTGACGCACTTGCGCTACCTTACGTATTACGTAATCACGTGTAAAAAAGGTCACGCGTTACATATGTGAAACGCACACTTGAGGATCATTTTAAACAATAAACTGACACAAAGACATTAATATCATTCGACATACAACAATGTCTGAACAGTCTTCTTTCTCCACACTTGTAAACCTTGGAGTGGTAGTTTCGCATATGTCATGTTTTCGCTAGCACGTCACACGCCTAATGCAAGAAGAGAAGTTGTGTGGTTTAAAGGTGCATTTTTATTTATTTATTTTTTGGCATAAATGATGATCGTTCTGGTAGATAAAACCCTTATGCATTGGTTGAGATTGTTTAGAGCCCCTTTGAAGCTCCAATAAAGTCCACTATATGGAGAAAAATCCTGGAATGTTTTCCTCAAAAAATTTAATTTCTTCTCGAAAGAAAGACATAAACATCTTGGATGACGGGGGTGAGTAAATTATCAGATATTTTTGAATGAAAGTGAAGTAATTTTTGTGGATTTTTGTAACGATGCATACTTTGTACGCACAGGTCTCACATGCACGTACAGGAATATGTAGGCCATGGAGACGTATTGCAATTTGTTGCATTGAACACCTGTATACGCATGCGAGCCAAATAAAGTATATTTTGCAAGGCTCTGCATTTTACTGTGTGTGTACGCTCCAATCCTATCTTATGGTAATTTGTACTCATTTTACAAGGTGGCTAATTTGTATAAATTCGTACGACCACATTCATACACTTTTGAACGATTTGCTCCTGTGACGTAGGGGTTAGGGGTGGGGTTTCATTATTGTTTTTTATAATAATCACATGTTTTTGTACAAATTACTTCATACGAATTAAAGAATTCGTCAAATACGTACAAATTCCTGGTACGCTCACATACGTGTAAAAATAAAAAATTTTACTCCTTTAGGTGACATTGTAGTACTTAACATCTAGTAAGCAGTATGCCAGTATGTTTTGAACATAGCCGATGTGGTTTATTTTAAGCAGGTTTCTGGGAATGTATATCCATGTTCAATCTCTGAAGTCTGTGGCCTGGGAAGCAGAACTCACGAAATATGAATAAGACTGATGGATTTAAAATTACAGGGATTAGGTGCAAATAAGAAACCTTGGTTGGTTTGTGTTAGCTTCTCCCAAAACCCAAAATGGGGAGAGTCTGTCAAATCACTTGAATTAGTCTAATAATCTTTATAGTCAGTGGAAAATGCATGCTTGACTTGCAGCATGCAATGGTAACCAGGACAGTGAGCGGCACAAATTAGGAACTGTTTCCCCTCCCAACCAACCCACCGACTGGCCCTTCCCTTTGCTAAACAGACCAAGGATGACTGCTCTGACTGCTCTGTCAGCTCAAAAGCAAAGATGCTAAACTAACAGCTCACTTTGTGTTGACCTGTGGCTCTGTGGAGTTCTTTCAAGCGTTGCATTCTCAATGGGCTTAATACCCATTTTTGGAGAGGGGTGTAAACTGGTCCTCGCTGTAACCCCCCCACTTCCAACATTCCTGCTGAGCAGCTGGTTTCCAAGGCAACCGCAGTAAGCATGGATGACTGCAACCATGCAGCGCTCTTTTGTCCTTTTGCTTGATGGGATAATAACATGACAGGTCGCCTTGCTTCTGAAACACATCAGGAGCTACAGTGATCGGCGACAGCTTGTGCATGTATAAACACAGCTGGCAGAGGATATCTCACGTTGTCACAGACGTGGCAAAACAGCCAGGGACATGGCAGTGAAATATAACCCGATAAGATAGTCTCACTTATTCTTCCCTTAGGAGATAACCCTGAGTCTCTAAATGTACACTGTGTGCTTTTTGTGTGTACAACTTGACTTCAGTGAGATTTTGAAAAGAAGCTAAAGAACTTTAACAGATTGTCCTTTAAAACGATATCTTAGCTAAGATATTATTTAATATCATATTATATTATTTAAATAAAATATAATAATATTTGTCCAATGTTTGGTACATCCTTATTTACACTGTACTATAGCTGTACAATAACAACATCACAACATCAAAAGTTCATTATTCTTCAATAATATCTGTCCCCAGACCTGCTCACCAACCTGTGCAGACTTCACCACTGACACTGTGGCAATGGACCATCACATCATTGATTGATTATTTGTGGTTCTGGGTGACAATACATCATCCACCACTCGACAGCTCTCGACACGCCATAAACAACCAAATAAGACAATGTCATTGACTCATATTTTTAATCGTTTTTATCTCAGTGCCAAATGTAACTGATAGCCCTGTTCCCCTCATCAGTGGCGTGTCGCAGCTCGCCCCAACTGCCAAACACAGACTTTCCTAATTACCTTCCAGACGAGGGAACACGAAAGTTACAGGCATTTCACCATCAGCAGCACACGCAGCTCGGGGAGGGAGGATAAATTGGCTATGAGAGGCTCTCTATCCTCAGCTTCTCTTGGGGACCTGTGGAAACAGGTAAAACTGTATTACCACCTGCTCTCTATCAATGAGAATGAGCTCTTTTCTTATTTAGCGACACCTTTAATTGGGCACCTGCTTTCAGGATGGCCAGGAGAAAATTGAGTTCACTGAAAAATGTAGGTAGGCAGCCAAGTTATCATAGCAAACAATAGTGTTTACATTTCCAGACAGCATGATATGTTGCACTATTATTACTATATTTATAAACCAATTGGATGGATGGATAGAGAGATAAAACGCAGACATACAGACACACAAACAGACAGACAGACAGATAGATGGATAGACAGATTAGAAAACGATAGAACAATGGAAAGAACGATAGAACGATATAGAACGATAGAACGATAGAACGATAGAACGATAGAACGATAGAACGATAGAACGATAGATAGATAGATAGATAGATAGATAGATAGATAGATAGATAGATAGATAGATAGAGCGATAAACCGACAGACAGACATACAGACATACATACAGACAGACAGACAGACAGACAGATATATAAACAGACAGACAGACAGACAGACAGACAGACAGACAGACAGACAGACAGACAGATAGATAGATAGACAAACATACACACGGACAGATGCTGTAGACAGACAGACAGATAGAAAGACAGACAGACAGACAGACAGACAGACAGACAGACAGACAGGATATATATAGACAGACAGCCTGACTGATTGATTGATTGACAGATAAAACAATAGACAGACAGACAGACAGACCGACAGACAGAGCGATAAACAGACAGACAGACAGACAGACAGACAGACAGACAGACAGATAGATGGATAGAGCGATAAACAGACAGACAGACAGATAGATAGATAGATAGACAAACATACACACAGACAGATAAAAAGACAGACAGGATATATATATATAGACAGACAGCCTGACTGATTGATTGACAGATAAAACAATAGACAGACAGACAGACAGACCGACAGACAGAGCGATAAACAGACAGACAGACAGAAAGACAGACAGACAGACAGAAAGACAGACAGACAGACAGACAGACAGATAGATAGATAGAGCGATAAACAGACAGAAAGATAGATAGACAAACATACACACAGACAGATGCTGCAGACAGGCAGACAGGATAGATAGATAGACAGACAGACAGACTGACTGACTGACTGATTGACAGATAAAACAACAGACAGACAGACAGACAGACAGACAGACAGACAGACAGATAGAGCGATAAACAGACAGACAGACAGACAGACATATAGATAGATCGATAAACAGACAGACAGACAGATAGACAAACATACACACAGACAGATGCTGCAGACAGACAGACAGACAGACAGACAGACAGACAGACAGAGTAATAGACAGACAGACAGACAGACAGACAGACAGACAGACAGACAGAGTAATAGACAGACAGAGTAATAGACAGACAGACAGACAGACAGACAGATAGACAGACAGACAGGGAATGTTGTCACTTTTAATCTACTTTTATTTACAATTCATTTAAACTTCAACTAATTATTGACTATTGAGGAGTTAGCTTAAGTTATTTCAACTTTAATTCAATTATAATTTATAGCAACTCCTCACTAGTCAAGAAAGCTGAAATTAATTGTAATTTCAAGTTCATTCAATTTAAAAATGTAAGTGCAAGGTATGTTTACAGTGCAACAGTTCTAAGAGCCAGTTAGATTTCTGGTGAAATCTTGGATTTACTGCAGATTTTAACCTGGCAAATGTTGCTATGGCTACCAAGCAGTCAGCTAAAGCTGTGTCATTGCTTGGCGGAAGGGACCAAATGGTGAGCGAGCGAGTGTGCAATTGAGTCTCAGATGGGTTTGATTTGATTGCACAACAGGTGAACCGATAACCTCACAGGGATTCGGCCTCGATGCCTGTGGTGTCTCCTCTGGGTGATACAGTAGCAGATCCTGATCACTGAGGTGAGGTGAGATGCTGAGCTGTAGGGAATCCCTTTTTACACATCAGGTCGTCTGTAACTTTTCGTCTTGACTTTGTTAGCAAGTTACCATCGGTGCGACTCGCGCCCTGGTGTCGTTTGCTTTGGGTCAGCTGTCATCCAGCCCAAGAGAGATGTTGGCAAATCCACAGCCTGCCTTTTTTACTTTTAACTTTTTTACTTGATATTTATACAGGCATCCCTTATGTGCATTCAAGGTACACTTGTTTTGATCATTATGTGTGTTGTTTCCCATGACTTCTGTATTGCTATCCTAGAACTGTCTTGTCAACATGTTAAGTGCAAGACAAACTCACTTTCAATTCAATCAAAGAAATAATGCACTTAAAATGCATTGCTTACTTTCAAGGTGTGCATGCAATACAAACAAGCGAAGAGTTAAACAGGTTTAACTGGCAATCCAAAGTCAATAGTCTTTAGCGTGAGACCGGACTCAAGAGCACAGTTCCCCTATGGACCTAATTATGAAAATAAAGGACAGAAGATGCCTGAAGAGTTGTTGAAATAGATGTTTACATATTTTTAGCACTGTGATTGAGATTATATGGACACGCTCCTCCCCAAAACTTTGGAGATGTTTTTAATATGTAGTGTGAATTGCACTGTTACAGACCGATCGAAAAAATATAAAAGGGCTTTCCGTGACTGCAGAGAAGAAAAGACTTCCCTCTTCACTTTTCCAGATCTCCTGAAGGTTGCCAATTGTAGTAAAAACTTGAAAGCGTGGGGTGCCAAGATTTAAGAAACCGCTTGTCTTAAGACTGGCCAGGCCACTTCAAAGCCGCTTCATATCTGCTTTCTAACTCTGAATTCATTTTCACTTCAACCCACAACGTTGCCTTTTCATTAAAGCTAAGCTGGCTGCAGCAAACTGAGACTCCATTTAACTGCGCCCATTGATCCACTAATGCTAATAGACAAATAACAGTACGGCAGTACCGAGTTGAAAGCAGAGGCACATGCATTTGGTTAAAGCTGAATGAAGCGTAAGTTCCTCTCACAGAGCTCCTCTCATTCCCGTGAAGAGCAACTTGTTGGTATTTCCCTGAATCGGACTCTTTCTTTCCCGTTTCCCCCTGTGGTCAGCCGTCCATTTCAAAGCCGGGTCCAGCTGAGGTGTCCCACCCTCACCACCATCACAGCAGTGTCTTCCTGCCACCCCCCGATTTCTCACCCCTTCCTATTCTCTACTCACAGTCACAAAAGCCCATCAAAGCAGAGACAACCTCTTTCTAGTATAGCGTTCTTGGCTTTGAAACCGAGTCCTTACGACAGATGCCTGAAAAGCAAGACTGACAAAGTTAACGCATTAACTTATGAGATTAACTAAATGTATTTAGCAGTGTTAGATTTGACACAGTTAATGCATTTACCTGATAAGACATTAAAATGTCTGAAGAGGTTGGAAAACAGCACAATACATTTGCACAACAAACATTTGCAGCCGGCTTAGCTGAATGAGAAAAACCATCTCAAAGGCTCATTTTTACAAAAAGATGCAATTTTATAATACTAGTTGTCATAATGATGGCTAATTATTTAATTTATGACTAATGAGATTTAATGAGTCTCTACTTTTTAGAAGGTTTGTGTTCCTGGATTTACTTCTGAATCAAATCCAGATATGAAAATATATTTTTACATAGCTCAGATGCAAAAGACGCTTAATGCCACTTCAATCAAAAATGAGATAATGATATTGAATGAGCTCTTGGCACGTATCATCCGTTTATCAAATACATCAAATCCACTTAATCCCAGGCCTTTGCTATTCAGAAATAGTGTTTTTTCTGTGAAATCCGTTAAATGCCATCATGATTTTTCAGCAAAGTCCTCTAAAGCCCCATTTCCTCCAAGGCAGTTTGAGTGCTGGATAAGAGCCAGAGTTTAATTTCAAATCAGTTCTTTCTTTTTGACATCGGGCTGATTTTGGGCCGAAATCCCCCCTTCCGACAATCCTAGCTATGTCCCGATTATCTTGATGGTTCTACAGATTATCTTATCAGATTTTCCCTTGGTGTGAGGTGTGTTAAGAGTGTCCAAACCTTATCGGAAGAACGTCGGAGGCGCCCCAATCGCAAATCGTAAATATTAAACACATTTAAACACATATCCTCATGTGTGGGGGGAACCCCGAGGACAAACGCGTGCACGCTCTTGAGATTATCACATGAAGCGAAACAATATCAGAAAGCGAGATGATGGAAGACTGAAGCAGTCATGGTGCAGCACAAAGTGAAATTGATGCAAAGCGAACTTGTACAGACCATATTCCCGCTGTCTCCACGACTTCACCCAAACCCTTTTTTTTTTCTTGAATTTTCTGTGAAAATCATTTCAAACACTATCATTGAAATTTCTTACTGCATATCGTCCGCCATGCTTATTCTGAATCTCGTGAGATTTTCTGTGTTCACAGTTGAGACTCTGTTTGTGTGTGGTGTGTTGTCTTTGACACATCATGGCACACCACATGCTGTAGATGCAAAAAGGGTTAAATCTAGGATTTTTATCCTCATGTTTGTGGTCTATCACATTTTGAAAATCTTATAGGATGTAAAAAATCTTTTGGTGTGTACCCGGCATAAGGCTAACGTTGTTCTGTGTAAATGATAAAATATGTTATGCCTGTACCGTTATTCTCGATTGCAACCTTCGTTTAGATATATTACGTCAAGCTGCACGTACACGTTGGATTCGCCACGTTTGGATGCCAGTGCTGGTAAGCGAAGTCATGACCATTAATAGTGTTGATATAAATTACGTCAAGCTGCACATGCACATTGGAATTGGCAAACAGGATTTTAGAAGGCTTACCAGTCGTACCAATTTCGTACCAGCTATGAACTAGCACTCAAATCTTTTTTCATTAGTGAAGAAGAACTGAATATACAACAGACGTACATTTTTTTACGCAGTTAAAGGATGTTTACCGCATATATTAGGATATTGACTGAATTTTTTAGCCTTTTACCTTTATTCAGAAAGGACAGTGAAGAGTGACTTTTTAAAAAAAATGTTTGCATGCGAAAAGACAGTCAAATTTTTTAAATATAAATGAAATGACTAAAGTGACATTTGTGAAAATAAGGCATTTCAATTACTGACTAATAACTTTTTCTATGCCATTAAAGTGACATTACTGAACCTAAACATAAAAGCCTAGTAAACAAATCAAATTTACAAGAAAACATGTCAGACGCACTTTTGGGTTTTTCATATATTTTTACGTCAAACCTTTAAATAATTACATGAACTCATTATTTAAATCTATTGACAGCACAAGAGGGATGGGTTTTGTTTACTGTATTGCATTTCTGTACGTTCCCTGTATTGAACTTAGGAACACTTTGTAATACAAAACCAAAAAGCAGGATCTAAAAACACAAACTGAACACACTCTTTTTTTTTTTTACATATAAACAGGTTTGTGTTTTATAGTTTCTTGTCCAGGCGTGGAAAAAAGATCTGACTGTAAATTGAGTCATATTGATTTTACTGGGAAAACCTTGAGATCTCGCCCAGGTAACCAACAACTCCGCCTCGCTTCATTCAAAAAGACCTCTCCGCTCGATTGATTCCTTTAAGAGAAGTGTGAACTGTTTGTGGTAGGCGTGTTATCTCTAGATCTGTTTTACCGACAACTTTCCAGGCCATTAGTGTTGTAAACGTTGAGTTGTCTCAGTATGGCAACTTTCTCTATTGCTTCTCGTCTAGTATCAGTTTCAGCAGGTCAAAAGTGGGCAAGCCTCATGGTTTAAAATGCAATGTGAGTATCAGCCACCGCTGGTCTCGCTTTACCTGCTAATGAGCAGCTTTCAGCACGTGCGGTTTAACAGAATACGTATTAATGTTGTGGGCAAAGCAATGTGGAAACAGCTCTCTGTACAGTGAATCTGAATTCCTGCAAATGCAATATGTCGACACACTGCTAGAAAAATGGATTTTAAAGTGGTAATGGATCATTTCAAACTCTCCCTGGACCCATTACATTCTTGCCTTCTTAGCATATTTCCTCTTCCTATGATTTTTCATGTGTTCACATGTCTGGGGGTTTTATTATTAACTACTATTAAAAAATAATACTTATAACGTCAGATTTGGCTCCGATTTAAACCCTTCAAAGGATCCAAAATCAAATCCAGAATTGAATGTCATTTCAACACATTCACACATATTTGGAGTCTTCAGACTTCCCTTTATTATTTTAACCTACATGGCTGATTTTCACCCAAAGAGCTGGGACACCTTGAGCTTTGTAACCATCAGGGCTCTACATGGCTCCTGACAGTCTCAAATACACAAAATAAATGTAAGTGTTAGATATGACTTTTTTGGCTGTAAAAAGTAAAAGTTAGATACACTTTTAAAATTAAGTTTGTCAACTTAGGAATTTTCACACTTTAAAAATGTAAGCTTTTTCAAAATAGATTTTTCAATAAAAGTGAGATATGTAAGTTGAAAACTTTTTTATAGGTGTTACCAATGTTTTAAGTTAATCAAACTTTCACTTTTTACAGTGTACAATAACCTGCATGAATAAATAAATAAATAAATATAAATAAATATAAATTATTATTTTATATAATGCTTAACAAATTATTAGTGTCTGTACATTCAAATATTAATGAAACTGTGATTCTTATTTAAATCTGTATTTTCTATTGAAGTCCACATAAAATCATAACTGAAGTTTTTTGGCTTTTATGAATATGTTGGCCTTAAAGTCGGCATGAAATGGAAGTTGCGATTAGGTGTGTTCGACTTTCCAAGTGATTTGAGAAATCATAATTATGTGTGCTTTTCAATCGCTCTTGCAGTACTATGATGTCATCAGTCAGTCGGTTCTTGCAGCGTCGCATGAAGTCGAACACAAGTGTCTTTATTTCCCTATCGTTACCCATAGGTAAAAAATTTATTTCTCTGACCAAAAAATATATTTTAAATATGTGCTAAATACATTTGGTAGAATGTTATGCTCAATTGAATATATTTTGAATTTGGAAATATATTTAGTTTTAACCTGCATATATCAACAAATATTTCAAAATGTATTTCAAGGGCAAGCAAATATATTTCAAATTTTATATCCCATCTGTCAAAAATGTATTTTTTGAATAAATATATTCTACATACAAGTACATTTTATAAAGTATATTTTTGAAGTTGAAAATATATTTAATTTTAACCTTTTTAAAACTGTTATATTTACAGGTTTGTAACAAAGTTTTTCTTCTAATGTGATGTGAATATATTTCCTTGGATTTAAATATGGGCTGAATATATTTTTATTTATTTATTTCAAAATGTACAAAAAATTGCAAAAAATATATCAGTGGAAAATATATATTTTTGTATATTTTAAAAAATATTTAAAAATATATTAAAAACTTTTTTTTTTTGACGTATGGGTGTATGTACAATGGCATCTGAATTTAGGGAAAAAAGTAGGGGGTGAGACTTGATTTCGTCCATCGGGAACTGATTGGATTGTTGGAAGTTGGACGTTTCTAAGAAAACGTTAGAACAATCAACTGCAGCAGCTCCGCCCGCGTGCCATAACTCGTGACAGGAAGTCATTTTAAATGGGGTTGAAGGTTAACATTTTCGATTGAAGGTTATGAGTGCACATGGATTTTTTTTAATTAATGAAGATCTTTTATTAAACAAATCACAATATTTCATAAAAAATAAGAATTGTCCATTTTGATTTCATAGTGACTTTAAGGGACATTAATAAACTAATGTGCATTAAAGGTCACAAACTTTAGTTAGTGTGTAATGTTGCTGTTAGAGCATAAATAATACCTGCAAAATGAAAAATCTCAAAGTTCACTGCCAGGCGATATATTTTCTTTTACAGAATTCCCCTTTCAAAGCCTACAGCGAACGGCCGGTTTGGACTACAGCCCTCCACTTCCTGCTTTAATGACTTCAATAAAACAGTTTTTGACTAAACTCCGCCCACAGGAATACACCAGCTAAGCTCAAACGGCTCTTGCTAAGCTAAGCTGCTGTCAAATCACAACACACTTAACAAGCTACACAATCAAAACTCGATGAAAGACTTCATAGAGCAAGGAAGACATCAGCCTGTTTTTAGGACAGTGAAAGCAGCGCTATACAGATAAGTAAACTGTGTGAAAAATTACACGTGAAACAAACACATGTTATATTACGCACTGTAAACACAATCAAAGCTTCAAAAACACAGAAAGAACGGGACCTTTAACAAAACATTGACAGAAATTGCATTTAGAAAATATAAGCACTCAACATGTAAAGTCTGTAACTCCCACTGTTATGAAGCAATATTTTTATGACATCATTCTGATGGAGCATTGTGTTATAGCAAAGGTTTGCGGGTTCAATCCCAGGGAACACAAATAGAAATGTATTTCATCCCAGCAAGCAATTTTGGCTAAAACAAGGAAAAATTTGGGCTGTCAGTAAAAGTCTAATAGACGTCTAACCATAGCCCAAGAATAGACGATGCATATAGGTTTCGAACTTGAAAAAGAAATGAAAGCAAACACCTTGAACACCTGTTGACTTTACTTACATGATGAAATATCGTACATCTTCAAGTTATTTTGGCAAAATTGTCAAATTCAAGGTTATTTAAGGTAGAAGTATAGCTGGACTATATTGGGTCTATAGTTAGCCGCCGTCTCGGTTTTTGCTTGCTGGGATGTAATGCGCTGTAAACTGCTCTGGATAAAGCATCTGCCAAATGCATTAATGTAAAGTAGTGTAATGTCTATAAGGGCCTCACACATACAGTACATACAGATGGCACAGCTAATGATTTGCTGCCATGAGGCCACTTTAGAAACACGCAGCACTTATTTCCCAGCACTGCAAATAATTCAGACAAATGGAGCGCTCCATATGTGGCTGTGTTGTATTCTGCTGCCAATGTTGAGCCATCGGGAACATTCGGCATTCCCATCAGCATTAGATGACATTCCACAGAGCAAACAGTTGTTCATTGTGATACATTTTGGAACCACCCAGAGGCCATAAGGAAGGAATGACATTTGACACGTAATGCACCTATTTATTTATTTGTTTACTGCGTTGCTTTAGAGAGGGAAGGACAACAATATCTGTTCGTTACAAAAAGCTTTTCTCAATTAAATGTTCTCTACACCGTACACAAAATGGTCAGGTGGGTGTAATAATGACAAACCTGTTACCGTTTTATAACCATTCAGAACGCATGTATATTTGACAGGAATGTTATCTATATTTGCATACTGTTCCACTGGGGATTCAAGTCTATGTTTGGCATCCCATGCACAGATGGACATCCAACCCCACCCACAGCTTTACCAACACGTGAAGTTTTGTATTGTACCGATATCCATCCACATAGTTCGCTGAACATTTTAGATGTTTGCTATAGGAATGTATTTTTTTTTTGAAGACTTTGCATTTGGTATCATAGCAGATTGAATGCTTTTTGAAAAGACTTGCACATTCACAACAAAGTAAATCAAAGAATAGTTAAAGTTGTATATATTTCTTTGTTCTGCTGAACACAAATGAAGATATTTTGAGCAATGTTTGTAACCAAACAGTTTTGAAGAACCATTGACTTCCGGATTTTTTCCTTGTACAGAAGTATCTCACTTTGGTTTTATCTTCTGAGTACATCTTGTTCTCTAGAGGAGACATGTGTTAAGATTGCTGGGGACTCCAGCAAAAAGTTGCATTACTGTTCATGAGATTTAATTGAGATTTAATGAGTCTTCATAAAGTTTCTTGCTTGTCTTGAAGCATTCTGTAAAGTTTAATGACATACCAAACCACAGTAGCCTAAATGATATGGAGAAAACAACAGTCATTATTTCTAATGAGACTATAAGACACAAAAACCAGAAACGATTAGCCATTATATCTGCTGTCTTATTATAATCATGATAAGATTGTCTGAGAAAGAAGGGAGATTTACTAACTCACGTTTATGTGTATGAAGTACTGAAACATAGTTAAACTAATTTATGGGGAAGACCAGTAAGCCAACCATCAATAAAAAGCTATGAATTTTTTATGATAATAATTTGAATCATTACCTATTGAACTGTTTTCTCCCATGGGTTTATTGTTTTATAGACAGCGGGTACAACACAGACTCAGACTCAGTCAGGCGGGTTTATGACTTTTGGATGTCCTCATCCCCTCTGTTGGCTCATTATGGCAGACGTCAGCGCCTGTATTTAAGGTAATTTATGATGACAAAAACAAGATTGAATGACAGAGTACAAATGCTTACCTACAGCTGTTTTTCTAGACGGCTTTTAGGAAATCTGACTATTAGGTCATATTCACATTAGATGCAAAGTTTGAATGCTGACATATTTCTCCAAAGTTTTAATATGTAGGAGATAATATTGATAAAGTTAGCCAATATAGACACATTAAAATATTAACCAATCAGTTAGCTGTATAACTTCAGATTCAACAAATTGCTTTTCTTTATCCAAAATGTTTATTCCCTTAGAAAAGGATTTACATCCTAAATACAAATTATGAATTGTACTTTAAAGGGACATATCATGAAAAGTGCTATAATTGGGTCCCCAGTGCTTCAATCTTCCTAGAAAATATGAAAAATATCAACCCAGTAACAACCCAGTTTTGGTAAACCATTCTCTGCAAGCATGTGGAAAAGAGGTCATTGTGGCTCCCCTTGCAACACAATCTCAAGGCAAGTTGTGTTATGCTGCGTTCACACCAGCCGCGGTGGAAGCGTCAAGCGTGAGAACTTTGGCTGAAAAACGTGCCGTGTTAACCAATCAGGAGCTTGCTCTAGTAGTGACGTGATTGCAGGAAGCGAGCGGAGTCGCAGAAGCCACTCCTATGACACGAATCTCTATGTCTCGATGACTAGAATTTCACGCGTGAATGAAGTGAGTAACTCCAAATGTTCAAGCGGCAAACTAGACGGGGTAGACGCAAATTTGACGCATCAAATGCGGCTGGTGTGAACCCACAATTATGGTCACGAAATATTTGATTAAAGGGGCCATGGCATGAAAATCTGACTTTTTCCATGTTGGGTCCCCAGTGCTTCTATCAACCTAGAAAATGTGAAAAAGATCAACCCATTAACTTAGTTTTGGTAAACCATTCTCTACAAGCATGTGAAATAATAGGTCGTTGAAATGTTGCTCTCCTTATGATGTCATAAGGAGCTCTTATTATAATAATACCACCCCTTAATCTGCACTATATCCAACCACAACACTGCCATTTTGTGCAGAAAAAAACACAATTGAATTTTAATTGCAACAAACCACCATCATTGTGATCAGTGTTTGAATTTCATCAGCTCATTTGCATTTTAAAGGACACACCCAAAACGGCACATTTTTTAACACACCTACAAAGTGGCAATTTTAACATGCTATAATAAATTATTTATATGGTATTTTGATCTAAAACTTTACATATGTGCTCTGGGGACACCAAAGATTTATTTGACATATTAAAAAAGTCTTGTGCCATGGCCCCTTTAATTTATTCGTGTTCATGGTCAGGATTTTCCGCTTTTTTCATGCCATTTAGCACGAATGTCTGGCGAATTTCTATAGATAGTTTTTCGTGTCCGCGGCACGACTTTCTTTTTCGTGTCATTTTATATTTTGTTTTCTTATTGTTTTTTCTTTTTTTATCATTGTCACTTGGGGTTAGATTTGGGGTTTGGGTTAGGATGTAATTTTATGTATTGTTTTTTTACATGTTTTTCTTCTGATTTTAAAATTATTTTTGCTTGGGGTTTGGGTTAGGATGTCTGAAATCTAACAGAACATCGCTCTAACCCTAACCCCAAGCGACAATGGTAAAAAAGAGAGAAAACAATAAATAAAATGACAGGAAAAAAAGCCGTGACACGGACATGAAAAACTATTTATAGAAATTTGTGCTGAGTGACACAAAAAAAAAACATTTGTGCTAATGGCACGAAAAAAGCGGAAAATCGTGTCCATAAACACAAATAAATTAATAAAATATTTTGTGTATAACACAGCTTGCCATGAGATTGGGTTGCCCCTTTTGATGTCAGAAAGGGATCTTGTTATAATAATATCGCCCCTTAACCTGCATTATCCAACCATGACACTGCCATTTAGTGCAGAAATTATTTGCATTTTAAAGTAAGCACCCTAAAACTACAAATTTTTGCTTATACCTACAAAGTGGCAATTTTAACATGCTATAATAAATTATCTACTGTATATGCTATTTTGAGCTTAACATATGTACTCTGGGACACCAAAGATTTATTTGATATCTTAAAATAGTCTTGTGAAATGTCCCCTTTAAATAAATATCTTTTAAATGATAAACTGTAAACTCTTAAACTCAGACACTTTCATTTGTGACCCTGGACCACAAAACAATAGCACGGGTATATATATATATATATATATATATATATATATATATGTATCAAAAGCCAAAAATACATTTTAAGGTTAAGATCATAGTATAGTATATGAGTATATTTTGCAAATTTCCTGCCGTAAATATATCAAAACTTTATTTTTGAATGGGTGCAGTTGCTAAGGACTTCATTTGGCCAACTTTAAAGCCACTTTTCTTAATATTTAGATGTTTTTGCAGTTTGCACCCTCAGATTTTCATATAGTTATATCTCGGCCAATTTCAAATACATAAATAGTCATATCCTAACAAACCATACATTAATGAAAAGTTTATTTATTCAGCTTTCAGAAAATTTATAAATCTCAATTTAAAAAAAAATTACCCTTAGGTCCAGGGTCACATTTGTTGAATAAATTAATCATGGGTGACAAGTAGGTTCCAATGGATAAAAGCATCATTAATGGCATCATATTTATTGCATGATAACACACCCAGAAGTGTCAATATAAGTCTGAGATCATTGTTGGGTCAAAATCATTTACTGCACCTTTATTTACTATTTAGATTTTTTCCAATTGTTCTAGTTAAAGTAGTTTATGCTTCCATCCGAGCTTGTCTATACACACAGGTGACTAAAGACCATCAGATGTTCTTCTCAAACAACATCTTTCTGTTTATTTATCCCTGTGTGACCATCCTGACAACAAAGCTAGGCTACATTTCATGCTTCGCAAAGTAGATCATCTGTGCTCTCCGACGACTAAACATAGTACAATAAACAAATATGTGCCTAGTTTGCATTAATGAAATTGGATGGTGGATATTTTAAAGGTTATTTGCTTGTGCACTTCCCACTTCTGTTTCCAAACAACATACATCAGGAAAAACATAATGGTCAAATTAAATAAGCATTAAAATCACAGCAATATTCTGAATATCTTTTACGAAATCATCATGATTTTTCAATATACTTTAGCTCCATAGTAACTATACAGCAAAAGCTTTGTATGCTCATTAGGTCAGAAATACCTTTTCATTAAATATGCATGGGCTTTGATCCAGAAGAGAAAACAACTCATGGATCAGCCTGACAACATAATGACTCTCGCTGGACTTATCAACAAACTCATCAATATATACAAACATTAATGCTGTGGAAGTATTGTTCATTGTTAGTTCATGTTAGCTAAGGCATTAACTATTGGTAACAAATACAACCTTATTGTAAAGCAAAATTATGCCACCTGATTTCGAATTATTATGCATACATTTTATTCTTGAAATTTTAAGCGCAATTGACTCCAGATCAAACATTTTCGATGGTGATGTGGAATTTGTAATGATGTTTGCACTCGCCTCATAGCAACAAGCACATTTTGCAATTTGTATCATGGGAAAAACCTCAATTAAGTGTGTTTGAAAAGGTCCCCTTCCCCCTTGTAAGCCAACATCAAATATAGGACTGGTCAAAAGTGTCCCTCAAGCCTATTTCAGCAGCTCTGATTACATGCAAATGAACTGTAGCGTCCTGTTGAGACCACCAACTCTTGTCCCCTCCTCTCCCCACAGGCTCTAGTGACCTCTTCAAGGCCCCGTATCTCTCTTCAGGGTGTAGACGACCCCTCCCCTGACGGCCGACCGAAGCCCTGACGATACACGGGGGAGAAGCCAAGAGGGGAAAAAGGTCTATAATGGAGACAATGCGTTTCACAATAATCACCTGCCCGGCTCTCCCCCCGCCGTCCATTACACAGGGATCTCTTCCACCGAAACCCTGCAGCGTTTTCTTAGAGGTCAGCTAAGGAACTCATTTAAATAGAGATGCATTTATCTGCTTGCGAGTGAATTATGGCCTGTCGGAGTGGGGCGCTGCTGGTAGACACCGATGCCTACTGCTTCCCAAGATTGCAGATAGCTGAGAATCATGGCGTATTTATTGATCTCTAAGGAGCATGCGGTGTTGGCTCAGAATAATAATCTTATGTGTTTAATACTGTCAGAGGGGCTGTATACACTTGGTATTCACTTCCATTTCAAGACATCAAAATATGTAAATATTCTCTTTGATAAAATGTGGTAATGGCTCAATGTACGGAAAGGTTGAAAATGGACATTTACTAAGTTAATTTAAACCAACGATTAGGTTTTTCCAAATATTATCCAACCATGGGTTAAACAGCCTATCATTTTTTTTGGTTTCATGTGGCTACGTCTTTACTGCACTATGCACTTATTATCACTATACACATTTAACTAAAGAGTATAATGAAATACATATTGGTTAAAAGTACCTAATAGAAATTAACAAGGGGATTACTACAGTTAAAACAAAAACCAAAAGCATATAAAAAAAACATGGTTTTGCCTTTATGGTTACTGTAGTAAAACTAATATTAAACAGTTGTATTAATAATTTTAGTCAAGTGACACTAAATTCTTCAACTAAAGTTAATGAATAAATAAATATTACAAAATATATAAATAATTAAATCAGTGAAAATAAATATTTTTTACATTTTCAGTATGTATAGTGGATAAAATTGCAAATTGCAGTGATTTTAAAATATGGCTGTCAGACGATTAATTGCGATTAATCGCATTTTTATATATTTTCTTATATAATATATGAATAAAACAAATGTATAAATAAATAAAATGTTCTTAAATCTATACATTTTTAAGAAAGCCGAGCACTGAAATGTGTACTTATGTCTGTACTTTTATAATAGAGCTGTCAAACGATTCATATGGCTTAAAATATGGCTGTCAGACGACTAATTGTGATTAATCGCATTTTTTACATTTATATAATATATAAATAAAACAAATGTATAAATAAATACATTTTTTCTTAAATGTATACATTTTTAAGAAAGCTGAGCGCTGAAATTTGTACTCATGTCAAATGATTAATCACGATTAATCGCATATAAAAGTGTTTGCATCATTTATATACATAATAATTACACACAGTACTCACACATAAATCATGCAAACACTTTTTTATGCGATTAATCGTGATTAATCGCTTGACAGCCCTATTATAAAAGTACAGACACTAGTACACATTTCAGCACTCAGCTCTCTTCGGTGCGAAAGCAAGGACGAGTTAAGGGACTTTGGCCCTTTAAGCTCTTCCGACTGATCTCTGCAGATTGTCAAAATCTCCATTTAACAGCCCAGATGTTGCCTCACCCTTAAGTTTTTATCTACATCCAGATCTGATTGTACAAAGAGCTAAGAAGTTAAGACACAGGCGGAGATGTTGTGCTCTGTCTGGGTTTGGCCTCTTTTGATTTACACTTCCAATCTCTCCATATCTGCCCTCCATTTCCTCCCATTTAAGTTTATGACTCTTAGTGACTGTTTGAAGATCAATGGAGAAGGACCGAGCACTGCAGGGAAAGCGAAGCCAGACGTCTCACAAACAAAGTGTCTTACACAGCCTCTCTAGCATACACACATCATCTCCATCTTCTCAAAGCTCTTCAGAGTTGGGTCATTGAGTGTGTTGAACGCTCTCCACTTAAGCAATGTTGAACAAACAGAGAGCCATAACTCCTGAGAAGATACCCAAGAAGGAGGTCCAGGGGGCCAAGCTGAGTGCAATGCAAATGAAATTGGAGATCTATGGACCTATCAGAACTCAGAGGGTCTGGGAAAGTGTGATCGGTGTATTCTTGAGAAGAGAGAGGGGGGGTGAGGAGCCTGCATTGTTGCTAATGCATTATTTAGCTTAATGTGACAGTGTTTGGGTATTAGTGCCTGTTGAACCGCTATCATGATGGCAACAAAAACGTCTGTTTTGTCTTCATTAACTCCAGAGTCAGAAGTTCAGATGAGGCTAAACATTTGGCAGGAAAAAATCAATGGCTTTTATTGTTCTTCTGTAAATACAAAACAGAACGATAATTCAAAGCAATAAAGTATAAATCTACAGAAAATAGTTTTATGTTACAGTCCTGCGTGACAAGCGACTCAAACATTGCTGAAGAGCATTAAAACAGATTAAAATAAGTGACTAACCAATTCATGGAAATTGAGATGGTCACAAGAAAGCACTGCAGATAATTCCAGGTTAATTGCAAAATCACTGATTCATTAACATATAAATACTGGATGAAGCTCTCGGTAATCAATACCCAGGCACAACTTGGTTGTTAAATATTAGAAGATTAAGAAAGGTTAAGATCTATTTACCGCACATATGTAGCGGACAGCCTGCAGCGCATATGACACACCACATCTCCAAAGTCCCCAGACAGTTGAAATCAAGATACTTCTGAGAACGTCTCCTGACAATGAGTAAGAGAAGACCTCGGTTTGCGGTGGACAGATTGTTTCGCGTTGGTTTCCACCAGTTGTCCACGTATTAAGTTTACCAACTTGGCCTCTCGGTGACCCGGCTGGATGAGCTGCATGGCTGAAAAGAAGATTGATCTGTGTGTGATCTCTGACAGGCCTAAGAGAGTCACCGGGCCCTGAAGATCAGCTCAGAAGCAAGGCTAAATCAACACTGACTGCATGCCTCCCATAGTCACCAACCGCCTGTTTCACAGGGCCAAACTGACCTGGCACTTCATACAAGTGTGAATCATAACTTTATTTACAAGGTGCCTTCTGATGATGAGTCTAGTTTTGTGGTTTAAAAATTATATATGGTTGACTCATTAATAATTTAAAGTAAAACCATATAAAGGTGCTGTGGTGGTAATACCATACTACACTGTCAGAGAAAATGGTCAGAAAATGGTTCCTAGCCTGTAACCGGGGTGGTACCTTTTCAAAAAGTACACTGGAAGAGTTCATTTCAGTATCATATCAGTATACATATTGGTACCAAATGTATACATATCTGTGACAGCTTGGGGCAATTTTCTGCATTACCATGTTTACAAAACAATAATAATTGCCATTCATTTATATAAAATAACATTTACATGATACTTCATGACCAAAATATTATGGTAGTGCTATATGGTGGTGCTAAAGTGGATACTTCAATAATTTTAATACTTCAATAAGTACTTTTTATGTATTTGGGTCAGTGAAAAAAACGGTTTTCCAAGATGAGAAATTAAAAGAAAAATAAAAAAATGTTTTAAAAGCATGCATGAGGTATATTTCAATGCACATACTAATGTTGATTTTATGTAATAAAAAAATTGCATTTGCCCCATTTTGTGTGAAAGTTAAGGCTGAATGGACCTGAAAATGACAAATGGTGTAACCGCCAATTACGCCAAAGAATGAGAAATATTAAATATTTTATCCACCTTGATGGCATGTAAGCATAATCTTAAAAAATCTTTTAAAAATATCACATAAAAATACATCACATTATTTATTTCTAAGTGTAAACTTTAATGCTTTTTGTGATATTGTCCGGACATATGCTGAAAACATCTCTGTTTTCTTAATAATCTTTGACAAATTATGTGAAAATGTATGCATAAAAAATCATATTACACTTACCTAGATGATTATATTTTATTCCACATTTTTATGAATATATTTACATTTTAATTTAAAAAAAATACTAGTTGCACCCATTGAGACAGACCGGTTACACCACATTGACATTTTTGCAATTATCCACCAAATATTCTTTCAAAATGAACTAAAATCAGAAATTTTAAACTTGGTCGTCAAAAAAGAGAATGTATGCAAGTAATCTGCAAATTTATTTTAAAATTTTAACCCTTTTACATTTAATTGAACCATACAGACACAAAATAATTAATGTCACGTCATTGACCCATTTATTAATTTGTTGGATTGCTTTTTGATATATCTTCCCTTTTAATAATTTCCACAAATTATGCATAACTGAGGTGGCAATAAATCAGCCAATATATCCAAATATGTAATGAAGCCGTAGAATGTAAAACTAGGCATAGATGAATAATAACAGTTCTGTACATGGTAATGACATATCGTAAGCCTCATGTATGCAAAAGACCGTTGGAAACAAAGACTGTGACGTTACAGTCGAGATGTACACCCCAAACGTTAAATTAAATTAATTACAATGTTGTTACAATGCTAAAAAAGTTGTGACTCTTCAGTTAGCGCTATATGCTAGTTAATGCTATATGCTAGCATTTACAGTAAGCTGAAATTCTATTATTGACATTACGGTTTCGTTTTGCAGATCTATGAAAAAACCCCACAAACTTACCACTCAGAAAAGTTCATAAATTATCTCCAAACAATTGATTATTACTCAATTTCTGTATCTTTGTCTGTACATACAATCTGTTTACACACACAGAGCTACTGAAAGAAGCTGCTCTGAAAAGCAGCCAATCAGAGCAGAGCTCAACATTATATATTCATGACCCTTATAAATAAGGTAATGATAGACCATTTAATTTTAAGGGCAAATCTTAGGGTTGTAAATGGACAAGTAAAACCATATCTCTGAAAAAATTTTGCATTTAATAAAGCCACACACCTTCTATGTAGATATCAGAAACAATTAAACAGATTATTTTAATGCATTCTTTGGCACCTTAAAGAGTTCTTTTTACGCATTTTTCCAATCTGTATTTATTTTCACTCAGAATAATAGCCACAATATGAAGCTCTTCCTTGCTCGTACTTTTGCAGACAAGTTATGCAAACACAATTACGGTCAAACCTCAAAAATGCTATCTTTTTCGGTCCAAATGTTTGCTGACGTCTAAACTCCCTGTGAACTTATTAGAAAGAACAAAACGAAATGTTTCATAAATTACACAATGCTTTCACGTTTATTCCTGTGCAAATGACCCACAATGTCATCTAGCAGATCAAACACATTTGGCAACATAACTATAAATACAGTAATTAAGTTAACTTTAATATACAGTTTACAGACTAACTATCATATTTGTGCAAGTAATGCAGGAATCAAACTGTAACCACAATATGCTGAAGAAAACTCCACCTTAACGCATATCCTTTTTTCTAATCCCTTTTCCAAGATTTTGGAGATCTATGGTAAAAGTATACGCAAAATAAACTATCATTAGGTAAAGTCTGATTGCCCTCGATGACTCAAAAGGGTATAGAAAGACATCTTATAACTGGGCAACAAAGCCATGTGCTCTTAAATGCCAGAAAGAGGAGAACACAGTCTGGTTTTCACACAGCTGTGGTAATCTAAACAGACATACCACGCTTTAAAAAGCCAGACCTATTCCAGGAGCCATCCCTGCTGTAGCATGGAAACAGAATGGGAAATGTGACTACTTGGGACAAAAGCCAAAAAGGAAAGAAAGGCCAGACAATCATGCAAGGACAGAAACTATCTTCTAACTATCTTTGCACTTTCACTTAAACCACGTTAAGCATTTCTTTCATGCAAATCTCATGCTAAACATCATCTCAACTTCCCTATAAAGAGCAACAGGTCTTAACCATAAATGCAACATTTAACCCTTATGTTTTCACTGTGTCTTTCAATGGAGAATAAGACAAACCGTGCTGTTGACAGCTGTGAACTTTGCTGTCCTTGAAATGTTACACAGATGGTAAGAAAGAACTGTAAGTGTTTGTTTACTAAACACGCTGTGGAGACTAAAACTAGAAACCACATTTTATCAGTTCTGGCAGGGGGTTCGGTGGCCTTAACATGCCTGTGACATCTGCAGACTCTAATTTCGAGCCATTAAAATACACAGTGGAGAGATTTTATTGTTGGTCAGTTTACATATTGCAGCACTTACATTCTTATTTGAGAAAAGCAGCTGGTGTCATATAAAAAACTCAAAATTTGAATGATTTCAACAATAAGATTTAATAAAGAATAAGACACAAGGACATTAACATTCATTTTACAAAATCGAGTCATTTACAGCTAATAATGTAAAAGTGTAAAGCCGTTGCTCATGCATATTTAATGTGCACATAACAAAAGCCCTTGAAAATCAGCAGGTGAATTTGCCTTCGTAACCTTAAACATTTTTCAGGCAGACTGCGTCTGTGATGCACCGCTTCTGCAAAGTCATACTTTCTATACCATTTCCATGTATGACTAACCAAATATATTAAGTTTTAAATATCTTATTTAAAAAAGTAAACCATGAATAATGCATTTACATAGTATACATAGTACTTGCTATGTAGATGCATCACAGCAAAAGCCGGATTTATAATAAATACGAAACGATAATGTTAAAAAAGGCTAAAGACATTGACATCAGGGGATACAAAGAAGCTTTTCAAATGCTGTTCTTAGCACTTGCTCATTTGTGAAAGTGCATGCAATAAGGGCCGGACAGAAATCGAGTTCCCAGCTGAAAGAATCTCTGACCGAAAGCGTTTTAGGCCGTGGAGCTGAGTTCTGTCTAGGCACTTGATTGTGTGACTTGTGCCAATTTGATTGGCTACACGTTAACCAGACTTTGCGTTTCTGAATTCTCTCACACGGTGGTCATGAGTTTTAATGAGCCTGATCTGAAACGCAAAATCTTTTTCTTCAAGTTGTGAGAAGCTTTGATTTTGACGAAAGCCTTCGCCTGTGCCGCCGTCATTCCGTGGGACTCTGCGCCCGCTTGGTTAAATTGGGGCCAGTTGACCCCTGCGCTACCTTCAGAGTCACTGCTAGTGCTGCTCTCGGCTACATATTCTGCCTCGCTAGCGCTGGACTCGCTGTCCCCAAAACAGTTGGTGGTGTAATTACTGCGCTCGTCTTCGCTGGTGTCCAAAATGGTGGAATGGAAGAGGGAGGCGCACTCCGCTGAATATTCAGAGTCACTGCCTACGTAAGCATAGGGACTGGTGTAGTGAGCATTAGACGGCAGGTACATTTGGCTGAGCATTTCTCTTTTCTGCCTGCGATGAGCTCTCCTGAAAGCCTCCTCGTATGAGATCTCATGGAGACCCCTTGGTCTCCGGTGGCACTCATTGCGTTTGTATTTGGGTTTGGCCAGCACTGCCTCGTGATGCCGATGATGACTGTGATGTCTATGGGCAGATGATCGACCCGTGGAACTAGTGTGCTTCTCCAGGATTCGTCCTTCAGGGATGGAGGCAGGGATTCTCTTGGGTTTTGAGGTGGACTTTTTGGAGGATTTATGCGAGTGGTATATGTCGTCTACATGTCGAGACCTCTTAGATCCCGTCCGATGTTTGTCACGGCCAGTCTCTGAAACATGCTCGGAAACATGGGATCTAGATTTCGCACCGCTAGCGTTTTTCACTTTAACAACCTTGATGTTTTTAGTGCCACCCTTGCAGAGATTTACATTCTGTTTTTGTGCAGGGACGTACTGGGCACTGACCAGCTGACATCCCTCATCCTGGCTTTGCGAGGAGGAACCAAGACTGAGCGATTCTGGAGCCGTCCTCTCCACTTCTTTGCCACATCCCGCTGAGGCTTGGGCCTTGGGATTCCTCTTAACTGGGTTTGCTTTTATTGCCTGGCCTGATTTAATGTCCTCCACGGCGTAATAAGAATGTTTGTTGAGCTTGGGAGAGGAAACTGCATTTGGGCTTCCCAAGTCCTGGCAGTCCTTTGATACAGCACTTAATGGCTGGCCTTTACAGGCTCCAGAAGTTTTCTTTCTAGTATCATTGGTGGTTGAGTAAGCATTTTGTGGTTGACTTGGAGAGAAAGATGCTTCGTTTTGTAAAGTTCCTCCTTTGGACTCAGCCGTCCACTGTCTTTGGGGGGAAGCTGTACTTGGCTCAGTGCTAGCTGCTGACACATCTTGTAAACATGTCTGCCAGTTAGGCTTGAGGTCAGAGGTCCATTGTTGAGGCTGGACAGCAGCGGGGGCCCGTGAGCAAAGACTAGCCTGCCTTAAAATGCTCTTGGAGGGGTCAGTGTTGATGCTCGTTCGCGGTTTGTTGGTCCTCAAAGGCTGCACTCTCCTCTGAAGCAAACCAAAGATATAACTATCCAGTCTTTTGTTTGGGAGGGAACCATGCCAGGAGGAATTCTGAGATCCCACAGGCTGCTCAGGTTTTTGCTCATCACTTGATGCTTCACCAAGTTTGGAAAAACTACAATCATCCTTTGGGTGGCCAGTCATGGATTGGAGGAAGACGGGGCTTTGAACAGCCACCGCATGGAGAGGGCTGGGATACCGGTAAACATCACTACCGTTCTTGGCAATAAGGTCACAGTGAAATTTGGATACACCATCAGAGCAGCCATCCGAGGAAGGGGAGTAAGATGCAGAAAGAGACCTGTGGACCGTTTTGGAAGTCGAGTCTTCGCACTGGCAATCACACTCGGCACAAACACCCAGCTCATCTACCAAGACCAGAAAAAACAACAGTCAATATGAGAATAAAAACAGTACAAGCTAAAAATTGAACTAAAATAGTTCATTCTTAAAGAGTTAATGCTTGGCTAGGTGGGTGGTTGATTAGTTTTGATGTGCTAATGAGCCTTTTGTTAACAGCTTATAGGTGTGCCTGGGAGAGCCTTTAGCAGGCCTCTGAGACTGTTTCTATCTCTGTCTGGGACCAAACTTCTCTCGTTTCACCTTTGTTTACACATTCAAGCTTAAGTGATTACAGAAAGCTTTCTGCTAACGCTAATACAACGCAAGATTGACGTCAGTTGAATCTAGAGTCAAATGAACAAAGATATCCTTTGTGATACCAACTTTCGCTGGAGGAAAGCATCACTATTAAATAAATAGAACTGCATTTCATTAACAAAGTGTTTCTTTATGGACGTGCTGATGAATACGACTGACCAGAATGACCCAGAAACCTAAAGCTGTCACGGGGAAATCTCATCTGTAGGCTTATGCCTTCCTTCGGAGGCACAGAACGAGGTGTCGAGGGGGGTGCACAGGCAGGTGGTGGAGCGACAACTGGACAAACACTCGCTGAAGACGGAGTTGGAGGAATTGGAGAGAGATCCTGAAGTACCGTCACTTAGCTCGTAAAATCCTAGGAGAGAAAGACAAAAAGACATTTATTTCACATCTTCAGGAAGTCGAAGATCATCTACATCTTGGCGTACAATGATAGAAACTAATAAAATATTAACTTTATGGCAGCTTGAGTAGCACACTCGGTACTCTTCACTAAACTATTTTCCGGAACTGTATCCAGCTGTAATTTGCACAACACAGCTTCCAGGAAGGTATCACTTTGTCAGAGGAAATACATTCAATTGATATTAGCATTTAAATAGGGAAGCAAGGACCAAATCTCCTACAACTACAAACCACAGCACTCAAAATGTTAAACTAGCCTTTTGTCGTAACGCAAATATCACCAACTCTAAGTTCGAAGACACCTACCTTTCCATTAGAAGTAGCTAGAAACCCATTTTAACAATTCCGACTTTCACAGAGCAGCTTCCACACGTGTAATCAATCTCCACTTTATATAACCTTCCTCCAACAAAAGTGCACTCAGTCCCAGCACTAAAATGACCTCTCGTATTTGGAATGTAAACTAATGGAGCCTTGCAGGCCTCTAGCACAGAGGCAGATTGTTCATATTACCAAATTAGTGCGTAAACAAAACAGCTAAGCAGTTTCCAACTGACATTAGGCCTTGCAGGTACACATGCTACTGCAGGCCCAAAGCACGTAAAGTAGACTTACGCAGAGTGATATAATTCGAACAGGACGGCTGATTGCTTCCCCCGGGTGAAAGCGGAACATTAGGAATGATAGACGCTTGTGAATCGGTTTAATTAAAAATGCAGCTTTCCGCCTACGCCAGTTGGAAAGGTTGCTTTACATGCAGAGAGTCAATATAGGTTATCTTTGACCAAATTATGATTTTATCAGAATTTCGTATTTTCTCAAAAGCCATCCATGCATGCTTGGATTTACAACGGGAACCAACCTGAGCTCGGTCGGCTGTCTGTCTCCACGTGTTCGTGCGAAGTCTCCGTGTCCAGTCGTAGGTCACTGATCTGTCTGTCTAATTCTTGGAGCTGGTTGATCAAACCGGCATCTCGCTTCCTGAGGCAGGTCTATAAGTAAACAATACACACATAGGTTAATACAAAATTATATTTAATCGAGTGACATCATAAAGACATAATTTTCCCATAGTCAAATTCTTTTGCAACTCTATAGGGGGTCGCACACCAGCCACGCAGCTCAGCGGCCGTTCTAAAAAACTCGAACACATTGCTTTCTATGAGTATACGCACACCGGCGCCGACAGGTGGCGCCTGTCCACGCCGCCAAGCTACGACTCTGGAAGTTGCTCAAATCCCTGTCACACCACAGAGCGCCACTCACATAGTTTAACATTAAATAACATCATATTTGTCCCAAATCATTAACGATTAACATTGGCTGCTAACGTATATTTTGCATTTTGAAGTAGACACTATCTGACGAAGCTCACCCTTTTTAATGTGCACTTCCGGTTTACAATACCTCCGAGTTGTCCTAGACGCGACTCGACGCCGAGCGACACTGAGCTGCGCGGCCGGTGTGCGACTCCCTTTATTATGTTTACAATGTTTATTTTTACTTTAGTAGGTGCATTATGCAGCCCTTAAGTAATCCACATACAATCGTATTTCAAAATGCATGTCGCAATGCTGGTGGCCCGGATCAGTCAGACATTTATGTAGTTGCGAACAAAATCTGAGTCACAACACGTATGGGAACGACCATCCGGCTTTGACACACCGCTTTAGAGCAATTGGATGCATCTGACAACGCCCGTATCATGTGCGCATTCCAAATTAAGCGCAGCGAAACGGTAGACCGAGGAAAATGTGGCCCCTTCAGAGCAGACATGCATTACTTCAAATGACCCATAATCACCCGTGTTATCTGCTGCATATTTAACTGCTGTTTGCTGACAGAGGAAGCAATGCAGGGCAGATCTGGACTACATGGAGCAGTGGAATGGGGTTGCCTTCGCTGCATAGCGAGGCTGTAAAAAAGTCTGGTACTGACAGACAGGCCACAAGTGATTTATGGGCCCTGTGCTCTTAGCATGCTGGGCTGTGCAGAGACCAATTTTACACAAAGTGCCATTTGCACAGCACACCACCACGGTTATTTTGAAACGGCATTAAATTAACTCCAGACCCTGTTTATGGCCTTGTTTTTACATTTCGGATTTATAATCAACACCGCATTGGAGCACCTCGAAAAGCTCGGCTTTAAACTAGATAAAGAAGGACATTGGCTTATTTCTCCATGGACATTGATACACACCATTTATGCCACAGACTATAATGTAGTTGTCGTTTTGAGGTTTGCTAACAAACTAACCTCAAGATGTAATTGTGGGAGCAACTTAAACCACTTATGTACATGTTTGAGGCTCGTAAAAAGCCAGGAACCCTTGTTATTTTCTTTCCTGTATACAAAACATTAGCTACAATGCATGGATCCCAATGGGTTACAATAAGGGAAATGTTTGCAAATACTCCTAAGTGGAACCAGGTGACCCAACAGTTAATTTTAATCTCGGTCATCCTCTAAAGACAGCAGGGGTCTTGAGCCGGGCTTTAAAAGTTCATTTCCATTGAAACGCTCCTACTAATCTCATTCAGACCCCCCCAGAACAGCATCACAAACTCAGGAAGTTTAATTTAAATGCCTTGATTATTTGACTTTATAAAGATTTTACAGCATCAAATGCACTCTCATGGCCAAACACAGCACTTACATCCATGTCATTAGGCTTCCAAATAGGTGAATTAAATAATTGCCTCATTATTTCAATTTAAATCTACAACATCCTTGTATTTTATAATAGACTGCTTTAAAATCTGCTTAATTAATTAATTTTTAAGTTAATTCTGACTTCACACCCACTGGATATATATATATATATATATATATATATATTAATAGCATTTTAATTAACAATAATTACATATTTATTATTATTATTATTATTATTAATTTTTATTTATTTATTAATTTACTAAAATAAAATAAAGAATAGTCTAATAATATTGAGTTTGTCTTTTCAAAATGAATTAATAATGCATACATTATTTCATGCATGAAGAATTACAAATTACACCAAATATGTTAGGCTACTCAAAATGACACATAAATCATATCTTTTTTTTAAATATAAAGATTAATTATTTAAATACTGTGGTAGTATCCTGGTACAGTCATGCAAATACCATGCTACTTTAATTTATGCCACAGTAGCCTACTGTATGCTTACCATATTTGTACAAGGTGTTTGAATTCAGATACTTAACTACCATGGTATTATCATTAATAACAAAAAGGCTAAATTCTAAAAAATTGCCAAAAAATATCTTCAGAATATTCAGTAAGAGAAATGTGCTGCACTGCACTTTGGGTTGTTTTAACCCATGGTTAAGTGAACATTTTCTAGGTTAATTTAAACCACCGGTTGGGTTTGTCTATATTTTACCCATCCATGTGTTGAAACAATCCTCCTTTTTTAAATTGTGTAAATAAAAGTCAAGATTATCGTTTACTCACCAGTTGTTTTCTCAATAATAAAATATTCTCCTCCAGAAGTTTCTCCTCGTTGTTCAGATAACTGTCCTCCACTAAGACGCAATGTTTCTCCTCCTGAAGGTTTAAAACGCTCCTGACCAGCAGCTCCTGTCTCTGTTTCACATACTCCAGTTCAGCCAGACCCGCGACAGTCGCGTCCAGGCGCTCGCGGGTTCGAATCCGCTCCAGGTCCGCGTCCCGGGAGCGCGTGTCACATTCCTTGCGCTCGCGCATCATCAGAGCGCAATAATCCCTGGACATGAACATCTCAGACATCTCATGCATGTATACATCCAGCAAAAATCATCTGCTTATACGAGTCCGCATCTGACAGACACTTATTACATGGTCAGACCAAATCCATTGATTGAAAGTGAAATGAACAAACCAAAGAAAGATCCCGAAAAACTATAAAAAGGAAAAAAAACTATTCAGACAATGGTGTGTCTCCTGTAGTCATATAAAAGCATGACGTCCTTGCTATAGGATAAACGTCCAAATCCAAATGTTTGTGCCAAATAGAGAGAGAAAGAGGTGCTGAAGCGCCCGCACGATACTGGGAACTGAATGTGAATACTGGGACCAGAGCTCAATCAATACTCACACACTCTGAGGAAACCCACTGAGGATGCCGCAGGGTCCTAACGCCCGACAAGGTAACGCCCACCGGCAGAAGGCTACACTCTCTCCTGCTGTCTCCTGTGTAGCTTCTTTCGTGCATTAACTGTTTACAAGTTGTTTAATAAGATGTTTTCATTGTTAAGAATTGCGTTAGGTGAAAAATATGTCTTTGTATAAAATTGTCCTTTATAATAAAATACCAGAAGTATTAGATGGCAATACACGGTTTCAGCAGTAACAACATAAACAAGCGGCTTTCATGGTCAACACGTAACTTCTGGTCAACTCCGCTAAGAATAAATAACATCAAAGTACTTTAAATGTAGTTTATTTATATAACAAGCAAAATTAACAACACGTAGATTACCTAGGACAGTGGTTCCCAAACTTTTTCAGCGTGCGGCCCCACTTGTGTACGGTGCATTCCTTCGTGGCCCCCCAAAGAAAATTTGTGACAAAAAACTGTTCCAAAACTCAACATTTTAATAAAAAAAACATAAAATTATACAAAAAAGTAGTGCTTTGGTAAGTAGCCTTATTTTTTAGGTTTAATTACACAGAATTCATGATAAATTAATGTATTTCATAAAATGTCATAAAACTGGGGCCCCCCTGGCACCATCTCGCGGCCCCCAGTTTGAAAACCACTGACCTAGGAAACCAAAACATTTGTTATTTTCGACGAGGTATTTGTCCAAGAGTTCAGTCTAGCAACTAGTCAGACCATTAAAAAACTGAAACCGTCTACAAGTTAAACTTTTGGACACACTTGACTAACCGTATGTTTTGTGTGATCTTAAAACAATATTAATTTAAAAGGTGATGCTTAAATACCTGAAATTAGTTTTTATTGTGTGCTTGACTAAATAGTGAAAAAAACAGATATTGTCCAACTCTGTCCCTAGCTATCATTGGGGCAGTAACCTTTCAAAAATACAACTTTGCACCTAAATAGTTAATATTAGTATCATATTGGTACCAAGAAGTGCATATCAGTATCTTAAAGGTACACATCGGCACCAAATGTATTCATTTTTGTACCTAAATTGTACATATTAGGACCTTTTTAAAGGTTCTGCACCAGTGACAGACATTTTTTTAAGATTTTTTTTGACAGTGTACTTGGGAACTTTGTCTATATGTCTTTTTTATAGCTTTAGTTAGAATTAGTTATTATAATATAATATAATATAATATAATATTAGTATAATATAATATAATATAATATAAGTAATGAGAAAGATTAAGTATGACCAAAATGTTTATCGATAGTGTACCATGGTACAATACTACAGCTTTCACAGAATATCATAGTGCTAATTCTCCCAAAACATGCATTATATGGTGTATATATATCCAAAACAAATAGCAAACAAGCACATTAAAGTGATGGAAAAAGATGAAAATAACCTCAATAATTACTGTGTCTGTGCGATATAACAAAACAAAGCGGCGGTTCAAAACAAAATAAGCATCGGGTCAGGCGTGACATTTTTAATTTGTATTATCAATAAGAAGCATAATAACCTACTAACATGTTTTATAGCTACATTACAGATAATTATCATTATGGATAATGAGAAGCATTACAGTTAATTAATATCAAAATAAAGATTTATGAATGTAATTAAAATGTTGTGAGGTGCACAGGTGTAGTGACTGCCCTCTACTGTTGTTAATCCAAGACTTTTTCAAAACATCACAGTAATTATGCATGATCCTATTAAAAAACTTTTTTTAATTGTTTGTGTATATTTAAACTGGAAAAGTTGAGGATTTTACTAACATACATTTACAATGATCTATAGGTTCAAGGATCTGTTAAACACGTGTTCAAAGATCTTTACTGGTAATAGACTACACAGCTGCTTCTATAAGACGCTGATGTCACATTTCTCAAGCAGCTCATTAGTCAGAAGCATGAAGAACTGAAAGCAGACATCTGATTTGTTTGAAGCAAGCAGCTATCGTCTGTGAAATGGGTTAAGGAAAAATGTGATTGTTTTGGAAGATTTGAAGCGAATTCATGTTTCAGACACAAAGAAATGTGGTTACTTTGATGAATCCCTTTTTCCAGATTATATTGATACAAATATTTCTTTATGCAATCTTATTTTTAAGATCATGATTATGATGCATCATGATTTTTACCTGTGCATATGCTCCACGAACAATATAATATACAGGCAAAGCTTGCAGAGTTAACACTAATTTATCTGTTAAACAACATATGATATAGAAATATTTGTTTAGGTTGCCAAAATTTAGCTTTTTAATATTAGGCGTCTTTGGGTTGGCCAAAGTCTTTGGATTTGTTAAACTTGCAATAAAATATAAAAACACTGAAACCCAAATCAAGTTCAAATGTAATGTACAGCTGCAGAAAATTAAGAGACCACTTTAAGATTATTTTCAGTATTTAAGTAAAATTATCATTTTTGTTTAATTCTGTCAACCACAAACAACATTTCTGCCAAATTTCTAATAAAAATATTTTTTTTTAGTTGCATTTTCTTTTTTGCAAAAAACTGAAACTGGACAAACTAACAAAAAATGCAATTTTGTTCATATTTTAAACACTCCAAAGTATTTATATTAATTTTAACCCTTTACCTGGCACAGCCCTTTTTGATTGGGGGTGAAGTGATCAAAGGCACCCCTTCAAATTAATATAACCCTGGCATTATTTTGGTCTAGAAGCCTATTTTTTTACAGAAGTGTCTAGAGGTGAAAATACTAAATAAGAAAAAATATTATAGCAGTTTAAATGTATTGTAATAAATAAAAATGATGCAATATAGTATTATTTTATACATAAAGAAAGAGGTTTGTGTTGGTTTGCTGCATACTCTTGTCACAAATTAATAAATTACAGTCACTGCATTATTATTATTATTGCTTGGATTTGAAATAAGAAAAATACATTCTTATACCTTCCCAACAATATAAAGTTTGTCGTGATAGATTAACAATTAAATGAAAAATATTGAAGTAAACTCTGGTGTCCCTCCAGGGTTCCCACACCTTAGTTAACTTCAAATTCAAGGACCTTTCAAGGACTTTCCAGGTCCAAGACCCTCAAATTCAAGGACTAAATGTGGGGACACAGTTCAAGTGAGAGCAAGTTACATCGTGTCACTTTTTAAGATACAATGTTAAAGTTCCCTTTCGAGGGAACTCGCGCTGCGTCACTGTGGTGACACTTTGGGGACTGTGTATAACAAATTCAACCAATGGTGAGGCTTCACAACAAAGACAGGGTGACGCGAGAGCAAGGAAGTATATCGCTGTCTGAATATTGCCAAAGACGGGGTTACAGGGACGCAGGAAGTATGACAAGGGAGATGCAACATCTCGTTCCCTTCTCAGGGAACAACAGTTACATACGTAACCCAAGATGTTTTCATGTGTCAAACAAAAGCATTTTGGTATAAATCAACATTCGCATACAGAAGATATTTCATTTAAAGCGAAGAGTTTAGCACGTGTGCTTAAAAAGTCTAGAATTTTTATGATATTATCCTACACTACACAGGGAATATTATGGATTTTATCCAGAAAACTTCTTGCATAAAATAGATTCAAGCACTTTAAATGACCCGTATTTTTGTATATATATTTTCAAAAACTTTCCAGGGCCTTGAATTTTTTTCGCAAAAATATCCCAAATGCTAATGTTTTACATGTATTTTAAGAACAATTAAAAAATGAATATTTGATGGAATAACCCAGATTTTTAATCACATTTTGGCATGTTCTTTTACATTGCTGTTGGGTGACATTATATCACTCCTGAGGTTTGCTTTTGTTGGACAGATACTGGACTGAAACGTTCATCATGTAGAAATGATGATTATAGACAAAACTGAAGTAGATCTGTGGCTGTACTGAATTTTATATTCACACTTTTATATTCAGACACAAGAATTCCAATTAAAAAAGAAGCATGCATTTTGCTCATCTGAATAAATTAGTTGCGCCTCTGACTCTGATGGACAGACTCATTCTGCATTCAGCATGTCTAATTAAAAACACTGCACCTCAAAAACCCCCGTCCATCAAAACCAGCCGACGGCTCAGACGGTTTCGTGTGATTCACAGCTAAGCGGCCATTGAAGAGTCAAAAGAAGACCTTCGGTAGACAGCACAAAGCTTAATCTCTCTCTCAAAACGTTGAGGGATTGAGCAAGCGGCCGCTTCTATGAGGAACAGATGTTTGTAACACAGCTGGTGATACTTCTCATACTTCTCTCTGAATGAAACACTATCCCTCCGCAAATGGTTACACAATAACACAGTTACAAACACACAGATATACACACATATGGTCAAAGATGTGGACAGAAAGAGTGGCTTTAGGGCACAAACTTAGGAGGCAACAATAATTCAACGGGGTCATGACTGCTGGATGCCCTCAGGGTGAGATTATGGGACAGGAAGTGACCCGGGATATGCACACATTGTAATTGGATCAAAGGCAGAAGAATCAAATCTGTCGGACAAACAAGATTAACTTAGAATTTAAATGTAAGCCTTTAAAAAAATAAAAAGTGACAGTTTTCGTAAATTAATGCTTGATGATCATTTCATGACCCAAAAAGGCTAGACGGTCTTCCGTAGACAAGCTTTGGCAGTACAAAGTCACAATTGTGCTTTAACCTAATCCAATCATTCACAGTAATTACCTTATGAATTTTGTAAGGCCCATTAAACGAGAACAGGAGCCCATTATGTAGCACTGGCAGAAACACGGGGAATAAATTAATACATCTAAATACATCAAAGCCCACAACGCTCAACATAGAGAACTGCAGGGACGAGTTGAGCGAACGCACCCTGCAGGATTTATAAATGCGGTCCCAATCATCGCCCTTCACACATATCATATGTCACACTGGACACAGAGCGCTTTTTATAAAACACATCCGTCATAACTCCAATCTTATTACTTTTGAATTTACACCCAACGTTTGTGGCAATAAGCCAGACATAACTAGTTGTAAATGTTTGGCTTAGTTTCCTGGAAACAAAAGCATTGGTGAAATGTTTGATCAGGAAGCTTTTCCATTATAAACTAACTGCCTGAGTATCTTTTTTAAGAGCTTGTACGAGAGTCAAAGTCGAGTCTATTTGAAAGGTAAAGGGCTATTGTCTTTACCACACGCTGTGAGAAACCACATGCATCCAAACTCTCCAATCACTCATCAATAACATCATAATGTCAAGAGATGCCTTTCATGATACAATAACAAAAATATGGTTCAAGGTAGAAAAGCATTTCTTTATGAAGTTCAGGGAAGGAATGTGATCCGGCTTCAAAACAACATCTGTGGCATGTTGACAATTACCACAGGCAATAATTCTGATCCGTCGCTCAGTTTGTAAAAACAAACAACAAATTGGGTTCATGGTAATGCGCTTGTAATGGCATTCCCAAAGGTTTAAAAGCAGGATTTTTTTGAATTTATGTTTATTATTATCATTCGTAAATGCAATATTTATATGATTTAAGCTGTAGTTATCTAAAGTAAATTACTATTTTAGCAGTGAGACTAGGATCTAGATTTTTATATGGTGGATTTGCTATAGCCGTAGAGCAGTAATTCTCAAAGTGTGGTCCGCGGAGGCAAGTGTTTATACAATCGTCACTTATTTAAGTCGATATTTAATGCACTTGCAAAACTGTGATATCAGTTCTTGCCTTTCTGTTTTAATAACGTAAAAATGGATCGGTGGCTAAACCAAAGAGGAGTCAAAAGAAAAGATCAAGCGTCAACTGAAAGCAGCTCCACAGATCTATTAGTTTTGTTATGTACTAGTTTTTGTTTCATGTGTAAAATCCCTGTAATTTCAGTGATTTTGGACATTAAGGGGAACATTTTTTCAGCATTTTACTGTTACCATAGTTACAACCATAGACTTCATATACCCACCACCTCAGTTTTAAACTAAGGGCTCTTTGGAATGACATTAAGTGGGACCTTGGCTGTTACATTACGTTTAATTGCAGGGTTTTTTTTTCATATATGCAGTTTGTTGTTCATATTAAGCTGTAACTCATTTCACATTTACTTGTTCAAATGAAGTAAAATTCATATAATAATTTCTGAACATAGCATTGCATTTATGTTCAAAAAATTAGTTTTTAACTTGAAACAGTTGCACATTAAACTTAAATTTAGCTTATCCTTCCTATTTTGTTGTTTTTGGGGACGTGTTAGAGTGGGATTCTGTTAGGTGGTCCTCAGAAAAAAATTGGAAGATAAAGTGGTCCTTGGGCTGAAAAAGTTTGAGAAACACTGCCGTAGAGGTTACCGTGGACATGAGGTTTAAGAAATTTAGTTAGAGATTAGTAAGCAATTATATCACACTCTCATACACTCTAAAACTTCTTCAACCTTTTTCAGGCCAAGTAGGGGTCCCCAGGAGGAGCAAGGACCCCCAGTATCGTTTACATTCTTTGTTATGATGGTTGCATTACAAATATATAAAAGTATACGTTTTTGTATGCACAGATACATACTGTTAACATACTTCATAATATTTTAAATGTACTGAATAGATTTTAACGGGGGACTCTTTATTTTATAGTTTTATATTATTGTATATGGGAACCTTTATTTTAACCTTAAAGGGGGGGGGGTTCAATGGCATTTCAAGCATTCTGACTTATTAACACGGTAATAGAGTTGTTTCCTCATGCTAAACGTAGGCAAAGTATCAAAAAAGCAATTGGGCGTGTTACAGAGTATTTCTGTGACGAATGCACTTCGCCAGGGTTCGTACAAGTTTCGGAAAGTTTTTTTCGATTATGGGACCATCTGACATTTCAGGGGTTTCTATACGCAACACTTCTTTTTATGGGCACTTCCCCCAGAAAACCCCTCCCACCCGTCAATCAGCGGGAGACTCTAGAACTTCCAAACATCACATCACGCGACACAGCTTTGTTTAATTTCAAAACTCAACAATGGCATGAATGAAAAAGTGTGTTTTTGGATGTAAGGAGAAGAAAGTCAGCCTTATGAAAACAATGGATATATTTCATTATCCGGGGTAGCAGCAGAGTTTTGCGTGTGTGTTTGATGCGCTGGATTTCATCGAAAAGTCCCAACTGTGTCATGAGTTGCATGCGGTAAGTAAGACTTCAGTCTTATGTTGGAAATAGGCGTGTGCATATTATATAAATGACACGAACATGTAGTGAATCATAAGTTATAAGTGTTGTATAGTGTTGCATGACTCGTACTCGCTCCTCCCGCGGTAGTAACTCCTCCTTCTTCATTTTTCGTACGTTATCGGAAAGAATCGGTAAAGCTAATCTATCTTTTATAAATCTGATTAAACTAAAGATTCTTCTGAGATATAAAGGATGTAATACTACTCTATAGGTACTCCAGATTAACATCAGAAATGCAGAAACAGCTTGTGATGTGAGCTTTAATTTTTTAATTTCTGTTATTAGGCTATTAATACATTTTAGTTTGATGTCTAATTTCATTTTTTTTAATATACATTTTTGAATGCACACAATATTTGAAGGACTCCCAGTAATATTCCCAACAGACCCCTAAGGGGTCCCTCCCAGACCCCCTGTTGAAGCTCTAAAATGCTTAGTTCTTTCAACATGTTTGGATAAAATAGGGACAAATCCAACTGTTGCTTTAAATCAACCTAGAAAATGTCCATAATCCAACCATGGGTTAAAACAGCATTACACTGTTAGAAACAATGGTCAAAATATGTACCCCAGCTGTCACTGGGGCAGTACCCTTAAAAAATGTCCCATTAGGTACAGATATGTATATATGAAGAGTTTCGTTGCAAAACGAGATACATCCATTTTTTAACATTTTTGTCAAAACATGTTTATTATTATGTTATCATGTTATTATTTTGTTTTATGGTGCTACTTAGCTGTATTTTTTAAGTTATGAAGGTTTAAATCAAAACAAACCAACTGCAGTTGCATTGAAATTAATTGGAATGCACAACCAAAAAACGAGATTTCTGAACAATTAAAAAAACGGTGGTTATCTCATTTTGCGACGAAACTCTTCATATATATTCGTTACCAATATGCATCTGTGGGGTACTAATATGAACTCTTTAGGTGCAAATGTGCCCTGGTAACATGCAGTAACATGCAGCTGGGCTACATATTTTGGAAAAAAATTCAGACAGTGTGAATGTTAACATGTATAATGTTTATATCTTGTGGGTATACATTCAAAACAGTGTGTATTTTACTGTTTATTGCTACAATGTCTAACCCCCTATACCAGGGGTCGGCAACTGGCGGCCCGCGGGCCAAAAGTGGCCCGCCAGCAATATTTTCTGGCCCTCCGGATTAATTTGAAGTCCGTTTTTTAATTTTTTTTTAATCAGACTTTTTTATTTTACAATAACAGTTTACAAAAATGTCCCCGTGTATCATTCCTTCATTCGTTTTTTCAAATCAAAACCAAAAAGAAAATAAAGAAAAACGACTTGTTTTTCTATTATTTATTTCCTGAACTAAAATCAAACGACTCGTTTTCTGAATGTGCGCTCAGATCAAAAAAAAAAAAAAAAAGGAATGAAAACGGGTTCGGACAAATTTTAATTGAACACCTTAGCAGACATATACCAATGAAATAAATTTAAACAGATCAGGTACTAACAGATTACATTTTAATAAGGGTTTTAATAAGGGTTTGAATAGCAACCATGCTTTCCTGTAAGTCTCATTCGCTTACAGTCCGACTTTTGAACTTTTTTCATTATTATTTATTCGCGTATATTATTATTATTATTATTATTATTATTTATTGCTACACTGACAAATAGCAAGAATGTCCTGAAAAAAATATGTATAATAGCTATCTTAACGGGCCGCTTTTTCTCGTTCTCTTTCTTTACCAGCGCATCCGCGATCATAACTGTCATTAGAGTTTGAGCATACTTCTAAAACACAATCGATCAAATAATTGCAGAGGTTTGACTTCATGAATCATTTGCAAATTTACCTCGTAAATCATGTCAATTCATCACGCGTGAAGACGTTAAACTCCGTGACATTGCAAATTACTGAAAAGTAATTGCTGGCTTTTAGAAACCACTACAAAATATGATAAAAATAAACTCTTTTACTGCAATAATATTTTAACTAATACACTTTTAAAGTAGATTTGAAAGGAATACTGTTGTTTTCTGCTACTTGAACTTGGGGCTCGAGCGCCCGACCTAAGGTTCGACCTGCCTTCGAAAACAGCAAGTCAAGTTCGTTTACCGTTAATTATTAAGACTAAATGGTCAGGTAAATTCGTTAAAAAAATGAAAGTAATCCGCCAAAATATGGTTTTACTAAAAATAAAGCCATTATTAATTTTCCTAACGCATAGTTCTTTGATCTTTACCTCCGTTTAAAACATTATAAATTTGGCAAAGGAGGATGTTCAGCAATTTGAACAGCAACTCCGCAACCAACTCGGTTTATGATGGTGAGAAATTTGAGTGAGAGGCTTTGTCCTATTTAATTTATTATTTATATTTCATTATAAATACAATGAATACAATGTTAAAATAATATTTTTATTGGCACGAACACAATTTTTGTATAACATTTAAAATTATCTGTCTCTTTTCGTTAGAGACATTTGAATGTGAGAGTCTGGAAACGAAACGTGACGTTAAGTTTTGCGGACCCGTCAGGTCGGGAAATAAAGCGGGTGAACACAAATGAATCTATGAATAGAACCTTGTCGGAGCTGGACAAAAAACAGTCCAGCGGAGACCTCCTTAAACCTTAGGTGTGTATGTGTGTGTCCCGGTTAAATATTAATAAAAAAAGGAATAGTTCAAAAGTCGGACTGTAAGAGTATTTCATGAGAGCATAAATGCCTGTAATATTACCACTATAGTACTTGATCTGTTTAAAATGATTTCATTGATATATTATGCCTATAAAGGAGTTAAATAAAAAAAATGTCTAATCCAGTAATTAATTTTTTATCTGAGCACACAATCAGAAAACCCATGGTGGTTAATTTTTTCATTTTTGTTTTTAATTTGAAAAAAAAAACGATTGAACGAATGATACACAGACCCATTACCATGTTTTTAGCAATTTTTAATGCCGTCTTTCGTCTTTTAAATAGGAAATAAAGACAAGGTTTCTTGACAAAAGATCAGATAGCCTATACTAGGCTAATTCAAAATAAGACGTAAGTGTGCCAACAACAGTTGGCCCGCCATCTACTGGCTAAAAAAAATATTGGCCCGCGACCAAAGTTACTTGCCGACCCCTGCCCTATACTATAAGATCTTTACTGTAAACACAATTGCGCTTGTATTTACAAACTGAGAAATGAATCAAAATGATTTTGGTCACGACTGAAAGCAAGTCATGGATGCTGTCCACAGAAACCCGTGTTAAACTGAGGACATTAAGACAGATATAATTGAGAAATAATGTGATTTATTCACTGGTCTGCAGTTTTGTTGTCCCTTGTGGTTTCACTGAAATTAAAATGTATAGATTTTCTGTTAAGTAACAAACAATAGGACAGAGAAACTCACAGCTGAATATTAATGGAAACTCAAAGCTACTGAATATTTCCCATGTGGCTCATGCTGAACATAATGCCAACATATATAAAGCCCTGTGGTTGTCATGTCCTACATCCAGTATATCTTTAATTGTATATAGACGGTTTCATCGGGCGCACGTGCGCTAACGCGATAGACGTCTGGATCCGAACTTTACTTCCGGTTTCGTTTTTTAAAATGGTCTGGGCTGGGTTTCCCGATAACGATTGAACTTAGCACTTAAGAGCGCTTTCTACGAGCTACTTAACGAACATTCGTTGTTCATTTACGTGCGTTTCCCAAAGATGCACGTAAAACGATCCTTCGCAGCTGGGTTTTAAGTGCTACTTACGAGTCGCTATCCATTTGTCAAGTGCTGAAATGTCACCAATAGAATGACTCGAATTTGTAGCAGAAGCTTGTTTAGGCTAATGATCTTCAGCTGATGTGCACTAATATTTTAATAATATATTTTCATTATTGTTCAATGACTTTTTAAATGTTTTAATAATTTATTTAATATTATTTTCCGTATTTAGTTAGGACTCTTCCCACTGCGAAATGCCTTCTGCGTTTCTATTATAGTTTAGATTATTATTATTATTTGTTGTTTATTATCTATGTTTATTTATTATTATGGATTATTGCATTGTACCGTAAATATTTATTTGGTTTCTTTAATTAGATGCCATTTCCCTTCAAAACAATGTTTAGATGAATTATAGCAGCAATCGGTATGAACCATTTATCAATTTGCTATACCAACTTTTACCAAAATACAAAAAACGTTTACCAACTTGTACAAACTACGTTTTCCTTCTTTATTAATTTATGTTTAGTCATTTAAATTTGATTTCTCATTTGAATTTTAAATATATTATATTATATATTTAATATAAAATAAACAAAGAACCCAATAAATAAATAAACATTTAAAACATTACATTATCGTCATTGCAGGAGTGCAATTTGCTGGTTGTCCTGTTGGTGACCTTGTAACTCTGTTGTCTTACGATGCACTTATGAATGAACGATTACTCCAGAGCACTCGTAGATCTACGATGATTTTTTTAAGTGCAACTTAAGTTACGAAGCTTTTGGGAAACAGCCCGTAATTCTAAGATGATTCGTACAATCGTTTTTACAATCTACTTAGCCTTACGATGCTTTTGGGAAACCCGGCCCTGACTAGTTGCTAAACTGATCTCTTGAACAAATGCCTCGTCGAAAATAACAAATGTTTTGGTTTCCTATAATCTATGTGTTGTTTTTTTTCCTTGTTAAATAAATAAACTATGTTTAAAGAACTTTGTTGTTATATATTCTTAGCGGAGTTTACCGGAAGCCACGTGCGGACCACGACAGCCACCCGTTCACGTTGTTACCGCTGAAACCGTCAACACTCATTTGAAAAATATAAAACCATGCAGAAATCAAAAAATATAAAACCATGTCCGACCTGCTATTCACATTCATCTTATACACAATCCTGACCAATGAATTACAAGCAAAGGGAAGTATTGAAACTGGTTGATAAAGTTTCCCTTCATAAAGTTAACACAAAATTTAACAACTTTTCACACAGTTTTTCTACTGGGAAATGCCACCTTGCTAAAATCATTATGATAGTTCAAGCATTACTTTAATGTCAACATGATAAATATTTCAATAACTACAAATTAAGTTAGATTTAAATAAAAGGTTTCCACTAAAAAATATTATGATGTTTAAAAGGTGGAAAAAAGCAACCTGATCTCACAAATTTCCGTGCCATAGTTTTTCATACTCATCTATCCTTGTCACCGTCACGGATCTCCACATTTTTCCGTGTCCATACCACGGAGTTTCTTTTCAGTGTCAGCTTCACATATTGGTTACTTAATTGTTTTTCCTATTTTTAAACCATTGTCACTTTTTTCCGGATTTTTAAACAATTGTCGCCTGACGTTAGGGTTAGAGTTGGGTTTGGGTTAGGATGTCATTTTATGTAACAGAAAGTCATTCTAACCCCAAACCCAAGCGACAATGATAAGAAAATAGGAAAAACAATTGAGTAACCAATACGTAAAACTGATAAAGGGCAGAGATCCGTGACAATGACACGGATAAATGAGCAAAATATTCGGTTACTATAACACGGAAATTCGTGAGATCAGGCTGAAAAAAACATTCATCAAAAGTGGGTGTGGCAGGGTTTCATGAGTGAAACAGTCCTTTATAATCCACTGCTTTCAGGTTTGGCTATAAATAAACACATTCACACCATGTGAAATTAATTTTAAACAAAAGCCGTGCAGAACAATGATGCATTGCATGACCTGCAATAACATGCGCAGGTTCATGAAGTAGTATTATGTATAAGCTTCATAAAGAAAAATGAAAAAAACTAAGCTGCCTGAAAATCAACCAAGATGTTTTCTTCTTATTCAGCATGTGACCTGAGTCAAAAGGTTTTTAAATAAAAAAAAAACACCAAGAAAAGAACTTTCTAATCATATATATGAATACATATAAAAAGGAAGTACTTCAGCTAAAAGAATGCTGTCTACAAAAAGTGTCTTAGTAAAAAACATACACACACAATAGCGTTCAGGCCATGCGGTCTTCACGATCTCCTAACTGTCATCCTGTGGATCATTAAGAGTATTAATGGTGGGGTGATGTAGGTCTGCACAATGCCAATTACTCCCCTTGTCACATAGACCCCTCTTAAAGGCCCCTTCACACCCATTTACCCTGAACACATGCTCACTATGACCGCTTGAGTAAAAACACGTGACACGGCACATGCGTAAGTAGTTTTCCATTGCAGGTACACAATGATTACATGCAGACAGCCATCATGTTTAAAAAAGCCATTCAAAAAACAACACCAAGAGAAAAAACTGTAGACAAAGGATTACTCTGGTTATTTCAATCAAAGTGAACTATGCCCAGGTATAGATTATTGTGACTTAAAAATAAAAACTAGATTTAGAGGACAAATTAATAAAAAAGTTGCACAAGAACACTTTTTAAGCAAAGCATTTAACAAGTTTTGATCTTCACCTGCATGAACTTGACGAACGAACTACACCTTAAAGGGGACATAGCATAAAAATCAGTGCTATAATTGGGTCCCCAGTGCTTCTATCAACCTGAAAAATGAGAAAAAGATCAACCCAGTAACTTAATTTTGGTAAACCATTCTCTGCAAGCATGTGAAAAAATAGCTCATTGAAATTTGTCTCCCCTTGTGATGTCAGAAGGGGATAATACCGCCCCTTAATCTGCATTATCCAACCACAGCACTGCCATTTAGTGCAGAGATCATCTCATTTGCATTTTAAAGGACACAACCAAAAACGCCACATTTTTGCTCACACCTACAAAGTAGCAATTTTAACATGTTATAATAAATTATCTGTGGGGTATTTTCATCTAAAACTTCACATACGTACTCTGTGGAAACCAAATATTTATTGTGCATCTTAAAAAGTCTTGTGTATTGTCCCCTTTAAGACCAGGTGTAGTTGTCTTGTCTGATGTTCATGAATTGTGGAATTCTAAATGGCCTGAGGCCGGGATTAAGCGGATTTAAAACAAAAGTATTTGGTGAAGGTAATACATGCCAAGATCATTCAGTCAATATCATTATCTCTTTTTTGACGGAGGTGACATTTATAGCATGCATCTGAGCTCTTCATATGTGTTATGAGTGAGGTCTCACTACATGTGGTATAGATAGATTAAAGGTTTACAGATTCAATATTATTATTAAAGGAAAACACCACCGTTCTTACCCCAAATTAGACGAATTAATACATACCTATCTTTATTCAATGCATGCAGTTAATCTTTGTACAGCGCCTCGTGAATGTGTTAGCATTTAGCCTAGCCCTATTCATTCTTTAGGATCCAAACAGGGATGAATTTAGAAGCCACCAAACACTTTCATGTTTTCCCCATTTTAAGACTGTTACATGAGTAGTTACACGAGTAAGTTTGGTGGCACAAAATAAAACTTTTGTTTGGAGCCATAGGAATGAATGGGGCTAGGCTAAATGCTAACACTTTCACAAAGTGCACGCATTGAAAAAAGATAGGTATGTATGTTGAGGAAAGTAGTAAAATATTGAAAAAACTGTGGTGTTTTCCTTAAAGATAAAGATTAAATATTGATTTTAATTATGTAATATATTAATATTTATTTTATTTAGGTGAATTTCTATTGAGCCTCTAAGATGAAAATGTAATCCTAAAATAATGAGTTTTTATGCCAAGATCTGTTTCTCAAATGAGTACCGATTGACATTTTGCTTAGCTTTCCTAACCTCCTCAATGCTCGCTTTAACAGGGAGGATATGTGGATGTGGTTGCCATGGCAACGCCTTTATCAGCCACCGGTACCTTACCCCTCAGTCATTCATCACAGGGATTCGTGTGTAATTAAAACACGGTCACGATGTGGCTTCACACACACCATTTTATAAAGAGCCTCTGGGTTATTAAAGTGCACAATGGAGTGCTGTGTCTTTAAACGAATACAAGTTTTGCTCTGTAGGTCATAACCTGCAAAAGGCATGTATAAGATTATTTTAGCCCTCAGCTACAATTTATTCCAGAAAATGACGGTGAAGTTTGTTTATATTACGATTACAGATATTTTAGTGTAATGACAGCTAAAGTGTATAATGGACGGCTGCCCCAGGCATCCAGTTTTAGCCACTGGTCCCTCTCGTATCACTCTGTGGCCTTTCTTTTACTGAAAATAATATTCCTTGTATTTGGTAAGCAGCCATGTAAATAAATAAAATAATGCTTATTCAGCCAACCATTACAGTAAAAAATGTCCTTCAGGGTGAGACTCACCTTAAAAATCACAGAAACACTCAATACCCAACCTGGCTTTCTCAGTTGAGCCAAATGCAAACACAATTACAGGCTTAAAATCCGGTTATTAAAGCTGTCTGTCAACACCCATGTGGATTGATGCATCAGACTTATCAGTATCTTATACGGGTGATTCTCACGAAAACTTGGTTTTAAAAATGTCAAGCATGAAAATGTAAAAATTGCTTAAATTTACCTTTTTTCCCACCAGACATTGAAAAACAAAGTCTGGAGTAAATGGGAACATTAATTTAAAAACGTTTACTTATCATTTAACACTTTTTGTAACATAATTTTAAAAATTAGTCCTAAAAAATCTCATTACCGCAACAGTCAGAAAACATCAACACTGACCTATTTTCAAAATGACATGACAAACCTGAAAGAACACAATTTGGAGATTCTGCACATGCATTTAAAATCAAAGTATTATGCTTCTATTAATTAAATTAACATTTAATAAGCATCTGTTGCGGTAATGATAATCAAAATGTCGTGTAAGCATTCTGACAAGACAATATTTCAAATTAACTGTAAAAAAATGATCTTACCTGGTAGCCATCTTGAAGTAACTGGTCCATGTGCTTAGTCACTCAAAATCAAACTTTATTAAAATTCTGTATGTGTGCTTAAACTGTTCTCAAAAAGTGTTGCGGAGGATAAGAACATCAGGCATGGACACATCATTTTCCAAATTTTTCTTCATTATTATTATACATGAATATTCAGTAAATATTTTTCTGTCATCTAAAGTAGTCTAGCAAAACATCCATTTGTTTTTTTTTTCTAAATATTTTTGTGTTAATTTGATTAAATTACAACATAACGCATGTTCAAACACAGCCGGACACATTGCGGTAATGAGATTTTCAGCAGAAAATGAGATAAAATTTACAATTATAAATTCTTATGTTGAAATCACAACTTTTGCAAGGTAGAACACAGTATTGTGTAAATTCTGATGCTTTTTAATGTTACTATATTACACATTTTAAAGCTAAAATCATTAGTGCCGTGGTGTTTCAATGGTTTCGTGAGAATCACCCATACGCTAATGTCTTTGAAACATGATTAAGTGGCTTCCAGCGTGATAACCAGCAGTCATACATCTACAGCTCAGTATAATTACTTTTCTTCTGATTGAGATATTAAAAGAAAAAATAAACATATTCACTTGCATCACAAGAATAAATCAAATAATACACCGAGCTGATTAAATCAAACCCAAGGGAGTGGAAACAAACTGTATGAAAACACAAACTTGCTATTTTAAGGCCAGCTTTCCCCGATTCGGTAACTTGACACGGTCGGAGAGTGACTCCCAACAAACACAAGCCCGTCTGGATTTTCATCGCACACTTAATTACCCCGAGATGTGTTTATTCCAGACGACATCTCTCTCACCATCGTATCGCTCGCGCCATCATAGGCGTAAATCACCGTGGCGACCGGTTTCCTCATCTCAGGCGAGATCCCTTAATAGCTTTAATTAAATGGTGACTCCAAGAATAGCTTCAAGTTTCCACCAACCTAAAGGCCAGATCAAACAAACATCTGCAGAGGCTGAAAGTGACTGTGGTGAGAGCGGGTAGCGGCGTCGGTCCTGAGAGACCGGTGTAGGCCTCTCACAAACGTCACAGAATAAAAGATGGACTCCATTAAGGCCGAACTGTTTAAAGATCTGCTTCATGTTAGGAAAACTGTGAGGTTTTCATGCCTGCCTCCCGTGCTCCCACTTTAATACTGGCTCTGGGTCTTTCTTAAGCTCCTGGATTAGGATCTGTTTTTTTAGGGATCCTCGGGTGCTCTGATGTCGGTCTGCTGTCTATCAGGTGAAAAATATAAACCATATTAAGTCCATTGCCTTATGAATTATAGATATATGCATACATATTTCAAATGAATGTGGGATATTGCTTGACTACTGGTGGAAGGTTGGTGATTCTTTTGGGGAAACATTAAAGGTACAATCTCACAAAGTTTTACACCTGAAGAAGTGAATAGTAAGTTTGATAAGATGTATGTCTTGTATCTTTGATAAGATATTAGTATCCAAAGACTGCACATACCCGTAACTCTGTATGTCCTCAAGAGTTCGTCTTTTTCCGGAAAAAAACGGAAAGAATGTTCTGTCTTTTAAAAATCTGACAAAAGGAAAGACTCTTTGAACATATGAAGGATGAAATATTACTCTGTAAGTAAGCAAAATTAACATGAGATTGACAAAAACTGTGTGCTTTATGTGATCTTTAAAGCCACATCATGTCATATTTTTGTAATTAAATATCAAAAAAAAAAAAAACACTTGCAAAGTGTGCTATATTTCATGTAGTAAGTATCCCAAACAGTCCCCTATTTTAAATATAGGCCTTGTCACTGTCATTATCACCTATTAAACTGAATTAATATCCACGTCATCCTCCGGTTGTAGAAACTATGGCAACACGAGTGGACAAAAAATGTGAAAGTGCTGTTTACAAAGCATCTAAGACGCAGCTGTTGTGCCTGTTGTCCATGTGAAAAAACATCTCCCATCGTTCCACTTGCTCCCTTATAACATCATTAGACGTCATCTGGGTGATTCTCACGAAATCCAGATTTAGAAGGTGTCCAGCATCAGAATTTTTGAAATCCTTAAAGCCAATTTTTTTGCACAATAATAAGATTAAGGTCTGAACTTACTATAATCATTATCTTTAGAGGATTTCCTACAGAATTATTTAATTTTTTTAGATTATCATTATCAAAAATGATCATTACCGCAACATGATATTACATTAAATATATGCATTTACAAACTCATGTTTCGGTAATAAGAACTAAAAAGTTGTCTAGGTACTATGACAAACAAAATTTCAACTTTTATCTGGAGAGAAAAAATAAGAACTGCTTACCTGGTAGCCATTTTGAGTGTCACAGTCAATTATGTCCCTTTTAACATTTTTTTTATTGTTAGTTCCTTGAGGGCTTAAACAATGATTGAAAATTTTTGCGGAGGATGAGAAAATTTTTCTTGGACACATTTATATTCCTTATTATTGTCTCTACATTTAACAATGATCACCAAATGCCACATGTTTCTTCACTGTAAATGTTTATAGTATAACATGCACTGAAGCTTTTAATTGTTCCATGTCAAAGACCCCAAATCCAGTCATGGACACGTTGCGGTAATGAAACTTTTTCCCTTAACCCTCTGGGGTCTAAGGGTTTTTTAGGGCCCTGGGGAAGTTTTGACATGCACTGACATTTGTGCTTTTTTCAGTTGCTTAAAAACATATAAATGGCAAAATTCTCATAACACTGTGTTCAGCACAAACTGGGCTACAATATTATATGATCAACATGTACATGTTTGTATTTTTGAGAGAAAAATGTTTATGCGTGGTTTTTGAAAAAGCTACATTTTTAAGTCACTGATACAAGTCCACAAAACTCATTCTAAACATGTTTTCCCAAGACTTTTCAAAATATGATCTAGTAGTCTAGAGTTTTTTCATCAAAATGATGTGAAAATTATCCGGTCTGCTCATTCACATAAAACAATATATTGATTTACAATTTCTAAGACACATTTGCTTGGGAAAGGCCGTATGCGTAGAGGCGGGAAAGCTCCTGAATAATCAGTGATTGACAGCTGGAGAACAAAAGAGTTGAATAATGAGCCACATAATGAGCCTTGTGGGGATGTTCAACAGGAATGTAACTTTCTCTGTAGTAAAACCATGATAAGGTTTACTTGGGAATTTATAACAAAAAATTATATATATAATGTGTGTAAATATAGAAATATTTTCTATTAATTTCACAAGTATACCTTTAAAAACCATAGTAATAGTAAAGGCACTGTTTTGGCCATCGTAAAAATGAACACAGGGTAGTGTTTGGTTGGCCAGCGAGAGTTTTACTTTTGTGCAGTAAATAGCTCAAAATAAAAACTGCTTATCGTTGTCTGGACTCTTATTTGTGTTTTTGTAATCATTATAGTAGAAACACAACAAGGGACAAGCGTGTAAAAACTTATCAATGTTTGTTTACAGCCGCCTCCATTACTCACTCACGTGTTGATCATGAAAGCAGTATGTGTGCACACGCGAGTGATCCTGTGTTTAATAAACGTGCTGTGCGGAGATATGCGCTTAGACGCAACTAAATAAGGATTGCACTGTTTGCAATCGCGTATTTTATAAGAATACCAAAAAGCGCGTTGAGTTTCCTGACTCGTGTGTTTGTGTATGTGTGTTCCCATCGCGTTAAATGTTTGACGGAAGAACAAAGAAAACACTCACGTCTGGAGATATTGACACACATACGCAAGTAAATAAGGATTTAGATGTCGTGTTTGGTGCATTCGGATGAAACAACAACAAGGAATGGAGAGACGGGATTGTGAATTGCGTATCCATTGACTGCAGAAGGCACGAGTCATGCATATGGATGTTTCTGCTCGCAGAGGTGTATAATACTTAAGTATTTTAGTTACATTTTCCAAGCATCTATGCTTTATCAGAGTGTTTGTCTTGGGAAAAAATTTACTTTTCTTTATTAAAAAATTTTCACTACATTCTAAAGCATAAAATCATACTGTGTATTCATTATATATTGCATATTAAAATTGATTTAATGCCTAATTACATAAAAATTGTGTACTTTTACTTTCTTGAGTAAAAGTACGAAAAATGTTTTTACTTAAGTAAAAGTACAAAAAATTACTAGATGTTTAATGTACTTAAATATTAAATATAAACCAAAAACTTGAAATTATGAAATGTAGTTGAGTAAAAATTATGATAATATGTTTTGGAATGTTTGTTTTCCAAAGAAAAACACTAATAAAATACGAATAATTGAAAATGTACTTTTATGTAGAAAGTAAAAATACTTAAGTACTATACAACTCTGCCTGCTCGTTAACTTCAATGGCGCGGGGGGGTGGCGATCTCATCTCATTACAGATAAACAGGTAACAGGAGAGAGACGGTACTTCTCCTCCTTCTCATACAGTTTACACCGAATGACAATATATGTTTTCGATCTCACTTACATCATTTAAAAGCTGACATTCCAAGCATTATGTAGACATTTATCTTTTGTTTCTATGAGAAGTATTTGTTAAGTTACAGTTTATTTTTCTGACGTGTTTGAGAAAGGACTTCACTGAGGGAGAGAGAACAAAACGCGCATCATGTTTATTTTCTTAATTTTGCGAAAAGCACAACATTCAGTTTTTATTGGGAGTGGACCAAAAAAATTGACACTTTAACGTTTTAAATGATGTATAAATCATATCTGTATGTCCAAAATCAGCAGAGTTATCTAAGTCTCTTTGCGGAGTGAATAAAAAAAGAGCTTGCATTCGACCCCAGAGTGTTAAATGTGGAAAAAACAACTAAATTGGTTTGTATGATGTCATTTGAAATCATGTGCAAAATAGTACATGAATAAATGTTTGTAACTGTGTGCTTCTTATTTTGATACTCTTACTTTGCATTTACTTTTTATCAAAATGTTTCATGACACCTCATAAGTCTAATTTCGTAAGATTCACCCATCTTGATTATTGTGTTATTGTGAAAAAACGACCCCTAGAGGTGAAAATCCTACATATTGTGCCTTTAATGCCAAACAGCTGTATTTCAAAATGGGAACTAAGTGAAAGGATTTTCAGTCAATGACTTCAATGTTTCTCTATCCCTCACACAAAACTTTCAGATGCTTTTCAACAAGTGGGTCAAATGCATGAATGTAATGCATGGGTGAAACCCAATAAGAAACAGATTTGTTATCGGACCATTCTGCTAGCATTGGAAAATTTCCGACTAAAAAAAAAAATCTTCAGTATGGACTGCATATATTTAATGCAGTAAAAATGTTCGGTGGTCTGGTACCGCAAAACTCTAAAAAGTTAAAAACAGTTAAAGTTGTAAATCATTTTTCTGCCACACAAAATCTGTGGTTCACCTTTAGAGGGCTTTTAATGGCCCACACATAACATGAAAGTTTTAAGACTCCAGTTCTGTTTTTTCAACCATTAATCAGATCACAGAAATAGCACATGGGAAGAGTATTGTTTTGAGAGAGAGAGAGAGAGAGAGAGAGAGAGAGAGAGAGAGAGAGAAAGATGGAAAATGAGAAAGCGAAAGAGAAACACATCAAGTGTATCTAGAGAGTACAGAACATTAGACATTAATTTTATTTTGGACATTCAGCCTGAGGAAAAGGGGGAGGAGAGGAAAAAAGAGGAACATTGTAAATATCCATGACACATCCGGTCCAAAGGAATATATTCACAGTTAGCATCTTTCATTTTGACATCGTTTTCAGCACACAATATAATCAATAACCATCTCAGGTCGTTTTTCTTAATGCTTTCATGTGTATATAGTATTGTGTAACCTTATGCATTTCAAAAGTGCGGATGGAAACAAATACATCACAAATCTGTGCAACCAACAAACAAACAGCGATCGCACAGGTTCCTGAGGGCATGGCTATTAGAAGTGGAAAATGTCTGTAAGATTGGACAAAGATTTGTTTATAGTGGTGACAAGCACAATGCCATTCCTTGAAAACACATTCCAGGCTGTGGAACGCTAAGGATAATAAATAAATAAAACAGACAAAAATGTAAGGAATTGCTTTTAGTTTCCTACAAAAAACGTTTACAAAAAACCTGTAGTTAAGAGCCTGTGGGTTCATATGAATAAAATTTAATCAGTCTAGTTTTTGCATAGCGCTTGAGGCAAACCTCAAAGACACCGCTTGGTCACTGCAAGAAAGCTGAGTTATCTCCATTCCCCATAGTCTCTTGCGTATTCTTCCCTGCTTTATTCTTTTTTGTGGGAAGGTATTAGTGATAGTCCCTCCCCAGCTTTTGTTTTCCTGTCTTCACTCGTAAGATTTACTAACTGCCAATGGTTCTGAATAATTGATGCTCTTCTCTCACAGGCATATAGGCACCCGTGTGCCTCCATCAATCTAACACGGACTTAGCAACAGCTCTCATCTGTATGCATTGGTCTTAATTTAATTCATCTGTTTATTTTGTTTAAGAAGACTTTGCGATGGCAAAATATAACAAATTATGTTTTCAAAAAGCAGGCAAAGTTGTGCTAACATGGTATTCCCTGCATCTAAAACCATCTACACGGGTGATTCTCACGAAACCATTGAAACACCACGGCACTAATGATTTTAGCTTTAAAATGTGTAATTTAGTAACATTAAAAAGCATCAGAATTAACACAATACTGTGTTCTACCTTGCACAATGTGTGATTTCAACATAAGAATTTATAATTGTAAATTTGATCTCCTTTTCTGCTGAAATTCTCATTACCGCAATGTGTCCGGCTGTGTTTGAGCATGCTTTATGTTGTAATTTAATCAAATTAACACAAAAATATTAAGAAAAAAAAAATAAATGGATGTTTTGCTAGACTACTTTAGATGACAGAAAAAATATTTACTGAATATTCATGTATAATAATAATGAAGAAAAATTAGGAAAATGATGTGTCCATGCCTGATGTTCTCATCCTCCGCAACACTTTTTGAGAACAGTTTAAGCACACATACAGAATTTTAATAAAGTTTGATTTTGAGTGACCAAGCACATGGACCAGTTACTTCAAGATGGCTACTAGGTAAGATCATTTTTTTACAGTTAATTTGAAATATTGTCTTGTCAGAATGCTTATACGACATTTTGATTATCATTACCGCAACAGATGCTTATTAAATGTCAATTTAAATAATAGAAGCATAATACTTTGATTTTAAATGCATGTGCAGAATCTCCAAATTATGTTCTTTCAGGTTTGTCATGTAATTTTGAAAATAAGTCTGTGTTAATGTTTTCTGACTGTTGCGGTAATGAGATTTTTTAGGACTATATTTTTAAATTATGTTACAAAAAGTGTTAAATGATAAGTAAAAGTTTTTAAATTAACGTTCCCATTTACTCCAGACTTTGTTTTTCAATGTCTGGTGGGAAAAAAGTAAATTTAAGCAATTTTTACATTTTCATGCTTGACATTTTTAAAACCAAGTTTTCGTGAGAATCACCCACACACTGAAAAAAAATCTGTAGAAATTACAATATTACTGGGCGTTACTGGCAACTAGCTGCCAGTAACTTACTGTAGATTTTACATTTATGTGGATCTTTTCCAGTGTAAGGGATATATGTACAAAAAATATTTTTGAAAAACACTTTGGAAAAGGGAGTCGGGCCGAGCACCTAAACACACTTGTAGCCAATCAGCAGTAAGGGGCGTGTCTACTAACTGACATCGTTGCCTGGGTTGCGTATTTGTGGGGCGGGTCTATCAAAAGAAGGTCCAGATTCTATTGGGGTAGGGGCGTGCTTGTTTCGGTGATTTCAAATGTCAACATTGCCTTTCAGAGATCATGCACCCCGCCTTTAACAACACTTAAGTGAATTATATCTGTTGTTAGTTCATCTTAAAGGGGCAATGGCATGAAAATCTGACATTTTTCATTTTTTTGTGCTATGATTGGGTCCCCAGTGCTTCTATCAACCTAGAAAATGTGAAAAAGATCAACCCAGTAAATTAGTTTTGGTAAACCATTCTCTACAAGCACATGAAAAAATAGGTAGTTGAAACGTGGCTCTCCTTATGATGTCATAAGGAGCTCTTATTATAATAATACCGCCCCTTAATCTGCACTATCCAACCACAGCACTGCCATTTAGTGCAGAGAAAAGCACAATTGAGTTTTAATGGCAATAAACCACCATCATGGTGATCAGTGTTTGAATTTAATCAGCTCATTTGCATTTTAAAGGACACACCCAAAACGGCACATTTTTGCTCACACCTACAAAATATCAATTTTAACATGCTATAATAAATTATTTATATGGTATTTTGAGCTAAAACTTCGCATATGTGCTCTGGTGACACCAAAGATTTATTTGACATCTTAAAAAAGACTTGTGCCATGGCCCCTTTAAGTCAACAAGCATTCAGATGATGGTGAAAACGTGGTGGATTGTACAGTGGTATGCCTGGAATGTGATGCATACTTTACCAAAACATACTATACAGAACGTACAGTACTGATTCAATGGTTGACAAGTATGTACTTCATCTTATTCAGTATACAGTGTCACAGTGTGCAATATCAGATGCAGGGATAACCTATATAACACTAATAAATACATCCAATAGAGCGCTGCCTATGTATAAGTGCCACTACCCTATCCTATCCTATAATATACAATACTATAAAAGATGATTGTCAGGATGGTATACTGTAGATGCCCACTTCTATTCTATTCTAAAGAAGTCTATCAAAACTGTGTAGATATTTCCATTTAATTAGCCTACTTCCATTTCTCCGTACAGCTGCTGAAACAGCTGTCTGTGTTGGGGGAATAAATGCGGTTTTACTTCCTGTGCACTCAGCACGGCTGCAATCTCTGCCTCAAAAGATCTTGCTGAAGGTCATTGACTGCACTCAGAAAAAAACATCAGCACATCTGCTTCTAACACAACACTGCCCTTACCTCACCCCACATAAAATGGATATTTGCGACTTTGCCGATGCAAGCAATGGCACAGATACTTTTTTATCGCAACAGTCGTGCACAGTCAAAAAAAGTAAAAAAACCCAAATTTTCTGTAGCTGGGTTGGTACCCTAACGGTACATTCACACGGGGCGAAAGCGTTAACGCTTGGCGGAAGGCTTGTCTGAAGCGTGGCCAACAGCCAATCACAGTGGCCGCAACCTATGCTGCAGTCTTCCATAAACGTAATTGGCTGCCTCTGCCTAGGTTATTTGCATGAGGCAATCTGATTGGCTGACACACGCGTTGCCGCTTGGAAAGTTGAGAAATGTTCGGGGAACGGCACTGACGCGGCGCAGACAGTCCACAATTCAGAGTCGGCAACGCATGACGTCACCCATTAAAGTAAATGGGAAGTGTTGACACTTACGCCCCGTGTGAATGCAACGTAAAGGTACATTCACATTAGCAGCGACTAGCAGTAACAGAGTGATGCAATCTCATTGATTTCAATGAAAGTTTGGTGACTCCTGGTGACACAAGCGACAGTGACCGTTGACGACTGAATGGGTTGTGTCCAATCGTGCAACAAAATTAAGAAAAGTAAAAAAGAATACGTTTATGCAAATTATGAACAACTTTCGGGAGCGACTACCAATGAGAATGAAGCAATGGAGTTTACGTCATCCGTCTCTCGTCAGTTACTGGAGTGGACGGTACTCATTTGTTTATGACAACCAGATATAGACACGCCCCTAACGACCTCATTGAAAAAGACGAGCGACATACAGCAACAAAGTCACTTATAATGTGAATAAACCAGACTGATCTCACAGAAAGTCATGTTATAGTCACGCAAAATTTTATCAATTTACTCGTGTCCATGGCACAAAATTCAGCTTTTACCGTGCCTCAAGCACAAATTTCTTATTATAAATATTTATAAATAGTTTTTGTGTCCGTTGCGCGATTTTCTTTTTCGTGTCATTTTATGTATTGTTTTCTCATTGTTTTTTCCTATTTTCTTACCATTGTCGCTTGGAGTTAGAATCACTTTCTGTTACATTTTTAGACATCCTAACCCAAACCTCTAATGGTGCATTCCACCAGGCGTGGTAGAGGCATCAAGCGTGAGTGATTTCAATGTTAAGTCAATATAAAGACGAGTTGACATGCGTCTGGAGGTCTCGCGGCACGAATGAGGCGTTTAGCGCGGCCCGGTAGACAGGATTTCGCCTCATTCACAAATGTGAATTGAGTGTTGCCGCGGGAAACGCGGGAGTTAAAATTTTTTAACTTTGGCGGAAAAATTTGCCGCATTAGATTAGATTAGATTAGATTAACTTTATTAATCCCCAAAGGGAAATTCACATGCCACAGCAAGCTCAACACACACAATAATAAATAGTATAAAATACAAAAAAAATAAAATTTCAAAACAATTACAACAGTTTGTACACAATGACCTGAGCAACTACATAATACCACACATTGGTTTAGTTTCTACCAATCAGGAACTTGCTCTAGTAGTGACGTGATTACATGAAGTGAGTGGAGTCGCAGAAGCCCCTCCCATGATGTGAATTTCCGCATGAATGTCTCGATGACTAGAATTTCATGCGTGGGTTTCATGCGAGAATGAAGCGAGCATCCAACTATGCACGGCAGACGCAGACGCGAATTTGACGCCTCAAACGCGTCTGGTGTGAAAACAACATAATGCCAACTCCAGACGAGAATAGTTTTAAAAGCAGAAGAAAAACATGTAGAAACCAATACATAAAAGTACATTCTAACCCAAACCCCAAATCTAACCCCAATCCCAAGCGACAATGATTTAAAAATAGAATAAAATGAGAAAACAATACATAAAATGACATGAAAAAGAAAGTCATGCCACGGTGCACGAAAAACTATTTATAGAAATTTGTGCGGGTGACACGAAAAAGACATTCATGCTCAAAACATGAAAAAAGCTGAATTTCGTGCTATAGACATAAATAAATGAATACAAATCTTTGTGACTATAACACAACTTTCCGTGAGATCATGTTGGAATGTACATTTAGGTTGCGTTTTTTATATCATAAAGATACAAAAAGAACCTTTCCCCAGTGACAAAAAAGGTACAGTTTTGTACTTTTTTCTGATAGTATGTGGTGTTTTCACGATAGTGAATCAATGTCTGCCTAAATAGTAGAGATGTTTTATTACGCGCAGATTGAATATATGCCTTCACACATCTTGCGGAGCACTTCAGTTGAAAATCAATGTGGTTTGCATATCAGCTGACTCAAATCCCAGATGGGTCGCACCTCCAGATGGAAGATGTTTAGACGTCCAAATGGACTGCTTTCAAAGACTAGATAATTGATAATAGAGCCGCTTCATAACCAAGAAGTCAGCCGGGGGAAAAACAACACAAAGCTTTCCCTCCCTTCCCTTCCTGGTTCTTTATTAAAGATGTACTCTGATATCTACTCCCCACAAATCAAAGTGCCACACATGCAAATGCTCCATGACAGTGCCTTGTATATGTAAGGTTGGAGCAGAGGCTGACTATAAGTCAATCTGATTTACATAAACACATAAAGAGAGCCTCCAAGAAGAAGTCAAACCTTACGTTGTATTACTCTGCAGTATAAATAATTTTTTTGCAGAATTGGGCATGCCTGAATTTCAAAGAGACATCTACCCATATACTTTGGTGTAAATTGATAAAAATTGTCTTATTTTACAGAAAACTTTGTGCTCTACAACTACAAGAGATCTGTGTAGTATGCTTCAAGCTGGTGTTTTGGCTGGTGTTCAATATACATCATTCCCTCTGGTTCAAAACCCCAGAGTAATATCATTCCACTCCTCCCAATCTCTAATTATCAAACATCCGCCAAACACAAAGGCCAAAAAATCTGCAGTGTGCGTCCAAACACACTCTCACATTTGACTTTAAAATGTTAATAGTCTCATAAAATGAGATAAGCACAACTCTTCATCAGTGCTGAGATGTTCAAGCGTGGAGCACACCCTATGACAACACAGCTGGACCCGGACAAAGTCTTGAGGTTGGAAAACAGCATTCACGCCAACCAAACAAACTGATACCACATGGACAAGCCAAGGCACTAGTGTGGAAGAGCCCTTACTAGTAGATGATATGAGGAATTGAGGTCTACAAGACGAATATAGGTGGAAATGACACAAATGAGATTCTCAGCAGGTGGAGGGTTCAGGGTCTGACATTAGGGAGTGATTTAAACAGCAGGTGCCCGGTACTGCGGGTCACCCGGGTGAAATCCTCACATACTAAACCTTAACTGTGGTAATTCATCAATGCAGGGACACAACAAAGCAACGGGACACTGACCTAGTCCAAATCCTCCAAGAAAGTCATTTATCTTCTGAAGCTCTTGGTCTGAGAGGGCAGGATGTTCTTCGTCCTGCTTATCACAACCATGGGCATCATTATTCACTGTCATCTGACTGCTGTGGAGGAAATAAACCAAGATATCTTCAGCAGGTTGATCAATGTCACCTACAATATGCGGACAATGCAGGTCGAAGATCTTCTGTAGGTTTAAAATTCACAAGAGTCTGTAAACTCAACTAAATGGTACTTTTGATAAAAATAAAGGCGCTTGATGGTACCATGGAACCAATCTAAAATGAAAACTGCTGTATTGAAGATACAGAGGTGTGGTGGAGATGGTGAAGGATTTTATGTGTTTTCTCTGTGCGTTTCAAAAGAAGAGTGGACAATGTCATGCTTCATTTCTCGCTGCTTCCTGCCCAACACATCTGGATTTGATAAACAGCTGGCTAACAGGGGCTAAGAAACCCTTTTTCTTTTGGTGGGAGGGCTGATATGAGCTGACTGCAAAGCTTGGCCCACAAACCTAATCTTTGGAAAACACTTAGGAGAAGGTTTGAGTGATATCAGGCCAGCAGTGGGGTTTTGAGGACTTCTCCTTTCTCTGCAATTCTCCCCGCGGTTCTCCTGCATACTCATTATAATCTAATCAAACTGAATTTGGCTTTTGGACGCACAAGTATGATGCTGATCGGTTGGTGTTTTGACACACACGGCTGTTTAAATGATTTGGTCTGCAGAAGCCACAGATCAAGTACCGAACTGAAAGAGTCATGAAATGAAATTAATCACATGTAAAGCAATAAAACTGTTGGCAAAGTGTCCATACCACAGACATTCATTTTAGCTCCATCCTCAAAGGAAGCATTAAGGGCCATGCACAAAACATGCAGCTATCTACACTTTAACATTATATATGTTAGCATGTATAGATGGATTCAAAGCTAATTTATCTGATCCAATTAACTTGTTTGTCTTTCCCAAAATATTAACTGAAATCAAATCAAACGAAATACAATTCCTAAGCACTCCAAATGTTTTCCAAAATTACAATTTATGCCAAATAACACCAAAATCAAACGAAATTATCCCGGACGAGCCCCCATTTGTTGTAATTGTGAAAAAAATTAATTTATTTCCAAACATGAACAGACACGCCAGCAAAACGGGCAATGCTGTTAAAATAGAAAGGTAAACCTGCACAACTGTGTTCCTAATCGATCAATCAGACACCTGCAAATTTTCTTCACAGCGATACCATACAGTAGAAAAAATATTCTGACGCTAATTCAATGCAACATATTTTAAATTTGTGCATTTAATCCATTACAATATAATTTTAGGTTTAAATGAAAAATATTAAGTAGTTTCTATAGGCGTATCACGTGTTTTAAATCAACCTAAGTGAACATGATTTATTTAAATTGGGACTACATGAATAATTTGTGTTGTATTAAAGCAATATTGCTAAAACTGGATGGGGATTTACAGTTCCCAGCATGCTTTGAATGAGATTGAATAATAAGAATAAATATCAAAATAAAGGGTTATTTAATGCATTTTTAATTCAGATAAGAGGGGACTTATTTATGTTTACTATGTTGTTATAATATTTTAAAAAGTTCTGTTTTGTTGTTGGGTTTTTAAACGGTTACCATTGTGCAGATGAGTAGAGCATTTACTAAGAATGAGAACAGCGACACTAACATATAGCAGTTATTTAGTGTTGTTTTGATCAGAAAGCATTTCACCGTAAGTGTAAATGCCTTGATTTGAAAGCAGTTACATTGGCAATGTTTGTGCCATAATCGGCTTCTGTTTCAATTGAGTGTTAGTTATCATTAGCTTGCTGTGTGCTGTTGCAGTAGTATAATAACTTAATATTTTATGAAATTTGATGGTTAGATAATAGTACACAGAAAAAAAACAACTTAAAAAAATGTACTTTAAAAAATCCTCGTAACAATTTGCATGAACTTTTTTGAAGTAAAATTTACCGCTTTTTAAAATATAACTTACCTACTAAAATCAAATAAATTCTACCATTTTTGGTTGAAGTAAATGTTACTTCATTATGTTTTTTATAAGTTAGATTTATTTTAATCGTTTAGGTAAAGTCTATTAGTTTTTTTATTGAAAATTGAAGCATTGCTGTCCTAAAAATATTTAATAAATCGTATTTCCTGTTTGTTATTTTCTTTAACATAGTTCTATGGACTTAGTTATTTTTAGTGTTATAAATGGCATTATAACACAAAATAGAAGTCAGTCATTGAATAAACTTGATTCTGAACAGAAACGAACACAAACTGCGTTTCTGACATGCATTGTCAGCACTGGAGAGAAATACAATATCACCTAAAAGAAACACTAATCACCTGAACGGTGACTTCACAAAATGATCATTTACAACAAAACAACATCAATAATATAAGAGCTTTTAAACCTTTATGACGTTTTCTTAACAAATATTTAAGTAGTTAAAGTTCTTATCATTTCTTATTCAGTGATAAAGCTTAAAAAATAAAAATATTCAGGCGCAAAGGATTGTGGGTATTCCTTACAACATGTGCAAACAAATTTAAGTTAATTTTACTTGAATTTTTAGTTTAATGGATTTAATATTCTTAAGTTAAATTAACTAAGATTTTTTACTTGAATCTGCTAAAGTTTTTGATTAATTGACTTAATTATTTTAGGACTATGTGCAGTGACTATAAAACAGTTTAATAATACAAGAAAATATATGACTTACTATTCCCACACAGTTCATTTTCTACATTAATTAATTGTGTATTTATCATAATTTTACTTAGGAAAATCTAGTTCTCAATAAATGTTAATATTATTATCTAGAAATTATGAGAGTTAATCTAATATATATAAAGTTAGTTTTTTGTAGCATTGCTGAATTTAACAAATTTTTACTCAGATCAACTCAATTTAATTGTGCTAAGGTAACTAAAAACAATTGAATGAGTTCAACTAAATACACATATCCAAATTTAGAAAATGTAATTCCGTGAAACCATGTATACTAAAATGACCTTAAATTTATTAAATTCAATGAATACTTTTTTCAGTGCATAAGAACCATTTTTGGTTAAAGTAAAAGGGTGTTAGTAGAAACATTTCTTTCTCATATTTTACAGTCTTAAAAACCTTTATCCAATACAAAGAACCTTATGAAACATAATGGTTCTTTATGAAACCATACAGCCGAAAAAGGGCACCATTTGGCACCTGAATTTGTGCTCCTCAAAAGGGCTATTGAGACGACATTACACCCCAACCAACAAAGTTTTTACTTAAAAATTTGCATAAGTGATTTAATAAAAGTAAAAGCCTAACCGTTGTGCGTTTTAAACCCTCCAGCTTTCTTCAAGTGCTCGCTAGGTTTTTTTAAGCAACATCATATGGCAAAAAACTGAATAGTTTAGTAACTGAGAAACTACTTAACCTTCTCTACTTAAACAGTCTGAATGTGGGTTGGTGGACTCTGTTCAACTTCACATTACACCATCAGCTTCTTTATATCCAGACCTGTTCTGTCTGCTGCTATCATCTGCTCTTATCGCTCCATTGGTCTCTCTCTACAGCTCTGAAAGCCTACGGTCTCCCTAGATGACATTGTTATTTATATTTCAGCTCTTCTTTAATATTTCTGCCAAGATCTTCTCCTCATACCTGCAGAAAAGCAGAACAAAGTGGATTGTGGGAACTGGACTAAAACAATATTCTTGAGTTATTATTATATTTTTGGACTTGGTCCGCTGGGAGCTCCTGCGCCCGGGCCAAACAGATAGATATTTCTATTACAGTCTCAGCTTTAGATGGGATGCCTACGGCTCATCTGATACTGCACGTCAGATATTCACATAAATGCAAGTTTACGATGTACACGGCATTAAATCATGTTTTGTTAGGGTTATGCTTGAGAAAAGGGTATGTTTTGGTTTATAAAGTTATTAACCAAAATTGGTACACATCAGAGACTTTGGCACTGTATGCTGGTTTAACATTGCGAGATTATCTATATAATCTATAAACTATACATTTCAGATTCGCTCGTCCCCAAAACGTCACCAAAGCAGACTGTGGTCAGATGGCTCCTTTCTGTCTGTGCTGTACAAGAATCAGCTGAAAAGTGGACCAGAGTTTGTGGCAATAAAGCTCTGGCTTCGCAAGGCTGCCTGTGGTTCACATGCTAACTCTCTCTCTCTCTCTCTCTCTCTCTCTCCTGGGCTTTATCATGTCTTGAGTGCTGAAAAGGAAACAGGATGCTTATTAGACAGGCATCATCAGTACAGGATACCGCAAAGCAAAATCAGATAGCAGCTATCTCTCTTTATCTCTCCCTTTAATGGGAGAAAAAAACAGTCTAAGACTAATGATGTGAAACCTTCTCTCATGAAGTCATACCATTACCATGACAGAAAACAGCCGCACTCGGACCTGCTGTGAACCTGGGATAACAAGTAACAGTAGGAGCAAACTGTAAAAACTTCACTTTTAAATGATTAAAATAGCATTGAAGGTACAGATAAAACCATGTTAAAGATTAATGTGCAATAATACAATTATTGAGAAGATTGGTTTAAAAACATTTATTTGCATAAACATGTACAACTGAAGTCACACAATAGCAAATGATACGTAGAAGTTCATCATTTTGGAAAAGTAATAAATAATCTTCTCTTGGACTCAACAACAGTTTTAAGACAGTTAGGTTAAATGTTGGCTTAAAACACATCATTAGCAGAAGAGTTTGTATCTCCTTCAACAGAGCTGAGACTGACGGACTCCTGATCCTGTTTGACAGACGGCAGTCGCACTGACATCACTCTGACATCACTTCCTCCTCCTCCTGTGTGCAGAAAAACATCTTTATCTGTGGAAAACAGGCATAAAATATCTAATAAGTTTAAGAAATAGTATCAAAACTGCCATATTTTATACATGATATCCAAAAATGATTGTTCTGATTAAAATATGAGCCACATTTAAAACAACTGTAAAGTGGCCCATAGATTCACGCCTGCTCCGGGGCTCGAGCACCCACTGAAATGGCCGAGCACCCACGGAAAATTACCACAGACTTAATTTGAATCAAAAACACTTAAAATTCAGGAGCCTCTCTGATAGGTGGATCTTGTAAGTTGTAATATGTACAATTCTTTACAATTTCGCGCGGAAAATGCGACCGTGCCGCTTTCCATCTTTTTTCCAAAGCGATAGACCCTTTTACTGTTTTACAGGACTGGAGGCAAAAAAGCCCGCTGACCGCTTTACTAACGCTAGCTAGCTAAATATGTTTTGTTAGTTTGTTTGCTAACACTTTACGATAAGGTTGTATTTGTTAACATTAGTAAATGCATTAGCTAACATGAACTAACATTATGGGGCAGTTTCCTGGACAGGGATTAGACTAGTCCTAGACTAAAACATTTTTAAGAGCTGTCCAAACTGAAAACAACTTGCACTGACATATCTTAAAATATATCAGTGCCCATTGTTTTGCCTCAAAATGCGTACAGGTAATGTTTTTTGTAAGGCATATTTGTTAAAACTAGCTATATTTCCTAATTGAACTAAGGCCTAGTCCTGGATTAAGCTAATCCCTGTCCGGGAAACCGCCCCTAAGTGATATACTGTAACAAGCTAGTTTTTCATCATTTACTAATCTTTGTTAATGCCAATACAGTTAGGGGGCATGCACACCAAACCTTTTAAACGGCAGGTGGACGCCGACTGTGGAAGTGCTCAGCTTTTTTTCAGCTGAGCACTTTTGTTGCTACTGTATGATACTTTTGCTTTGTTTATCAGTCGTTGAATGATGCACCGGTTGGTTGCTGTGATATTTGTCCCGGCCCTCCACCACTGTGATTGGATGCCCAAGTGAAAAGTGACATTGACGAACTGAGCAGCTTTTCACCCAAAGTAAAACAATTTTTTAACTCTCTTAGCGAAAATAACGGCAAGCACCGGTGTGGACGAAACCCACCAACTGCTGGCTTTTTTGAAAAGTGCCACGCTGCCATTGGAAACACCAGGCGTAAATGCCTTGGTGCGCACGCCTCATGTTATTGCTAATTATGTTCATTGTGCATTAACTAATGTTAACAGTAAAAACTTTTCATTTTAATAATATATTTGTAAATGCTAAAACTAAGATGAACTTAGATTAATAACTGATGTTGAATTGTTGTTCATTGTTAGTTCATGCTAGCCTATGCATTAACTAACATTAACAAATACAACCTTACTGTAAAGTGTTAACGTTTTGAAACAATAACTGTAGAAATCAGATTTTTTTATCTGACTATGTACGGCACACACTGTCCAGGACCGTGAATGCTATTTGAAAAAGGTCATTTTTAAATGGACTGAACCGGCCTGGCTGACCCGTACACGCTCACTCCATGGATGGATTTTGTGACAGGATCACCCCCAGTTAAGTTAGTGGTCTGATATCTTCACCTATCTCATAAAGAAACTGAGTGTGTGTATAAAAGAGAACTTGAGGGAGTATAAATCATTAGATTATTAGAAATCAGCAATATGCTTTCATTACTTAAGTAGCCGGGTACCCGAAAACAAAAAACAAACAGATAATAGTGAATAAACAATATTACAAGACATGTTTTCAGAGCTTAGAAAAGCACATTTCTTAATGCATTTTTGTCATTTACATTTATGCATTTTGCAGACGCTTTAATCCCAAGGGGCTTAACTACATTTCATTTTTTAGTACGTGTGCCTAATAACACCTCTTAAAAAGATAGTTTACCCAAAAATGAGAAATCTCTCATCATTTGCTCACCTTCTTGTTTTTACAAATCTGAGAGCAAGTAAATGATGACAGAATTTTCATTTTTTGGTGAACTATTCCCTTAAATATGGTAATATCTTTAACACACACGCTTACCGCATTTACATTCACACCTGCATTGCACAAGATTCCCAATACACCATAAGTAAAGCTAGTCTTTTTCCAAGAATTATTTGGTATCATTTAGACATTACAAAGCAATTAAGCCACCTTAATGAACGCTTTCCATCTTAGAGAATGGGTCGGTGAACTCAACATTAAATCAGTCTGACATCAGCTACTAATTAAGACATGTTTCCTAAACACTTCGAATGCTTTTGTGATGACACACTTGCAGGGACAAACAAACACTCATCAGTCATTTCCTAAGCATTGGAGGGGGCAGCGGGCAGAAGCTGGGTGGGCATTTACCCAGATCAATGGGGCGTGCAGAGGAAGCACGAGTGAACAGAGACTCCCGTGAGACCGCCCGGGCACACACTGATGGAGATCAACTCCGGCACTTCTGAAGGGCAGGGAGTCTCAGCGGGGAGCACGCATTTACAATAGCGGGAAGATTTTTCCTGTGTGTTTTCTCAAGATCTTAGGGAATTTTCACTGTTGAGGAAAATGAAGCTGGTGGGCTTTGCTCAGGATTTGTGAATGTTGTGAATGTAACCAGGCTTAAAGGGGCCAAACTCTAGTGAATTTCATCTTATACAAGGTTTAAGGTAAAACTAAATCAAACACTTGTAGAATTTTTTTTCAGTTATAGGTCTCCTTAAAAATAACTATTTGGTATGCTTTGATCCAGTAGACGTCATTTAAACTGTGGTACGTTTACTGGAAGGAGAACTACGGTAACAATAACTCACTGCCATCATTCTCCTCTCGCAAGTATCGAGCTTCATTGATTTTGACAGATTCAATGGCATGTGTTTATACTGGAGTGAATGCAAAGCAAACTGACGTGATCAGATTTGTTCAACAGATGATAAATAAAAGCTATTTCACACCACACGTTTGAGTCGTATCTTGAATACAATAACAAATAACATAGATCCACGTGATATAGATCGGCTGTAATGAAAAGAAGCATGTCGTCCGTGTGGAAATACAGATTCGTCTCAATGATTTTCTTTTGTCTATTGCCAGCATTGGCAAAAACCCGATCAAGACATTAAAGCCAATAAACACAGGCTTAACCAGAAATATGGCAACTTTCTAATTAGGACGTTTAGTTAAACATGAAATGTATTCTTATGGGAAGCAATGACCTTCATACAGTATTATAATGTATACTACTGAATAAAGAATAGATTGATTTGAGTTCCTTTACACACAAAATCAAAGAGAAAAGACCCTCGAGGATGTTAGCTTGCTGTCGTGTATTTATATAGGTGTGTGCGGTGAATATTGTCTTTGTAGAGCAGATGGAGAGATTCTGGCACAGTTTCTTATTGGAAAAGCCTGTGGCCCACAAATGCTAGACTATGACTAAACACCTCAGGGTGGATGAGAGAGAGGTACTGAAAGAGAAAGAATAGAGACATGAAAAGAGAGTAGGAGTTTGGCCATCGATAGAAACCAAACTATTTTTAAGGTGAAGATAATGTAAGCGGCTCTAAGCAATTCAGACCCAAGTGAATGCGATGGTGGGTGTTGTAAACATCGAGTGAACATTTTTATCTACAATTGATAAATGCACAGCTGACCAAAAAACAATTTAAATTCTGTTGTCGTTTACTCTGCATCATATTAATCTAAACTTATTTAACCTCTTATGAAACGGCTGAAATTCCACAAGAGGACTTTGCGCAATAAAAGTGAAACCCAAATGTAGCATTATAAGTCTTGAATGAGAAATGAGAGCCGAACGAATGTCCGGTAGTGAACTAATTGTTTACAGTTTTTATGTCGCAATTCGGTCAGAAAAGTCAAGATTGTAAGGTGAACAAATCGTTTTGGATTGAAAGGCGTGGATATTTCATTTTCTTGGAATTTATGAACAATTTGGTTTGGACAATTTCACTGAAGCGGATAAAGAGAAGATTTTGAAGGTAAGTAAACAAACTCAATCGGCTCCGCCCAGTTCAGGTAACTAACAACTAGATTACAGTTTATGGCTGCTATAAATCATGTGGGTTTAATGGAATCCTGAGAGTCTAAGCTTTCAAACGATGTGCTGCATAACCGTATAATTTAAAGATTTAATGCTTCAAAGTTACAATGAAGTTTATGCAGCCTCACATCCAAGGGAGGGGGGGTGCCATGTACGGCACAGTGTTCCTTATCAGGTTAAAGGGATAGTTCACCCAAAAAAAAGAAAATTCGCTTAACATTTACTCTATAAGTTGAAATTTTGAAAAATGTTTGTAAGCAAACAAATCTGGGGCACCATTGACATCTCTAGTATTACTTTTTCCTACTACGGAAGTTACTAGTGCCCCAGATCTGCGTAGTTACAAACTTTTTAAAAATAACTTCATTTGTGTTGAGCAGAACAAATAAAATAAAGTAAATGATGACAGAATTTTCATTTTTGGGTGAACTATCCCTTTAACTTTCACAAGACGGAAAATAGGATATATGCGCAACTAAGTGCTTACACAATTACATGAGGTCGCGCTGGCACGTCACACAGCTGGTGCAAGACGAGTTGTGGTTTAAAAGTGAATTTTTTTTCTTGCCAAAAATGATAAATGTTTCACTTGATAAGACCCTTATACCTCGTTTGGGATTGTTTAGAGCTCTTTGAAGCTGTGTTGAAACTGCAATTTTATACTGCATTGAAACTGTAAACTGTTGGGTCCAATTAAATGAGGAAAATCCTGGATTCTCAAAAAACGTATTTTCTTTTCGACTCAACAAAGAAAGACATAAACATTTTGGATGACATGGGGGTGAGTAAATTATCTGGATTTTTTTAAAGAAAATGAAGTATTCCTTTAAGCAGTTCAAGCAAGATGCCTTCTGCATTTATTTTCCTCAAAACTCTTGCAGAGCTTTTGGGAACGAGTGGAAAGTGTGCAGACGTAAGCAATGATTTCATTTTCTGTGTGTGGGCTTTAACAAACATTCACAGCTGTGTGAAAAGACCAGAAGACGACGGTCATCACACTGGAATCATGCTCTGCTGTATCTCTCTGACTGTGAAATACCAAAGGGGGCGTCAGGTCATTGGGAAATTTTGGGGTTATTGAACTTGGGAGTGTCTTTCAGATGTTTTATACAAATTTGACCAAAACAAGAATATGAAAATGGCCTTTGGTATAAAATGTGAATAATTGTGCTGCGGTCATGAGCTTGAAATGGTTTGAAACCAAGCAAAACAAATAAGTTATTTATCCGAGACATTTATTTGGATTTCCTTGGAAGACTTAGGAATAAGATGATGATGATGATTGTAAGAAGATTTAAACTATTGAAACAAAGAGATGATTATTCATGACATTTAAGTATAGTGCTGTTGGTGTTTTGTTAAGCTTTCCTAAAGCTGTGTCAACGGGTTGTTATAGGAGCATGATAGCATGAGACAGCTGTTTTTTAAAGGAACAATTTCATCATTTATTAACTCATAATCGGTCATAGAAACCAAACCACCAAAACCAAACCACCATCCTGTTTGGCATTGTTTTATGGTACATTTTATCCCCAAAGATTTTTAATGCTTGACAGTCACTGGTCACCATACGCTTAAAACCTCCATATAAGGAAAAAAGTCTTACAACAACATGAGGTTGAGTAAATGATGTCAGTTTTCAAGTCTTTATATCCTATCTTTCTATATAACTATTAATAAGAGATCAAGTCTAAAAATCTTTACTGAATGAGCCCATGATGGAGTACAGATATCTGCACATATACATCAAAGCACTGACTTACCATGCACACAAGGGCACACGTTTTCTATTATGTATGTTCCCTGGGAATCCAAACCATGACCTTGGTATTGCTAGCGTCATGCTTTACCAGTTGAGCTATGCTATCTGGGATTTAATCTGTCAGCTATACCTAAAGCACTGTTGCTCTCATGTCCTACATACCACTGTGCCACATGTCAGTGTTTAAAAGCTATGCTATTTGCCAGCACTGTGTTTTGAATATAAAAAATTGTTTAGTTATAACCAGAAAGCAACTCTTCTATCGTTCTGAAATATGATGCACATTTATAAACTTTGCAATCACCCAGACCGCAATAGCCGTCATTTCACCATCTATGTTAAAATATGCTAATTTTCCAGCTCCCCTAGAGTTAAACATTTGATTTTTACCGTTTTGGAATCCATTCAGTCGATCTCCGGGTCTGGCGGTACCACCCCTAGCATAGCCCAGCACAATCCATTGAATCCGATTAGACCATTAGCATCGCGCTAAAAAATAACCAAAGAGTTTGGATATTTTTCCTATTAAAACTCTTCTGTAGTTACATTGTGTACTAAGACCGACAGAAAATTAAAAGTTGCGATTTTCTAGGCCGATATGGCTAGGAAATATACTCTCATTCTGGCGTTATAATTAGGGATGCACCGAATCCATATTTTTTGGGTTCGGCCGAATACCGAATCCACTCGTTAAGATTCGGCAGAATCCGAATCCTACTCGCATCCTTATTCCATTAACACAGTAAAACACATTAATGAAATAAACAACGTCCACAGCAGAGTATTTTTCATTGTATTTAATTTTAACTGTACATTATGCCACGATGACACGTTGGAAAAACTATTTTGACAATTACCATAAGCCTACGCATAATGAAAGCGATGCGTTGTGACACGCTCGTTTTTCCAATAAGCAAGCAGCTCCGTGCTGAAAACCGGCGCTGAGCGCAGAGAGTTAAAAAATATTCAACTTTGAGTGAGAAGCTCCGCTCGTCAATGTCAGTTTTCACACGGCCGTCCAATTACAGTGGAGGAGGGGCGGGACATTACCACAGCAACCAACCGGCTACCAAGCGCTTGGCTGAATAAGAGCTGGCATTTGGCGTCCTCAAGGCGTTTTCAGCCGTGTTTAAAAGTTTTGGTGTGTCCAGCCCCTAAGGCTCACCGAAAGAAAAAGCTCATCTCCACGTCAGGACCCGATGTGTGTAATCAACGGCCGCGTGACGTCGACCAGCGTAGCGCAAGCCTAGGGTTCGGTTCGGTGGAAAAAAAATCTTGGATTCGGCCGAACCCGAACCCCGTCAAAAAGCCCAGTATTCAGACGAAACCGAATCGTGGATTCGGTGCATCCCTAGTAATAATCAAGGACTTTGCTGTCGTAACATGGCTGCAGCAGGAGCAATGATATTACGCAGTGACCGAAAATAGTCCACTGCTATTGAAAGTTACTAAGGGGACTATTTTCGCTGCGTAATATCATTGCGCCTCCTGCAGCCATGTTACGGCAGCAAAGTCCTTGATTATTACGCCAAAAAAAAACTTTTGAGATGATATTCCATCATGTAAGCAAAGTCAATGGTGATTACAAAGTGTGTGGATTTATTTATTTTATTTAATTTTTTTTGAGCTACGGTTAGACGTCTATTAAAGGCGGGGTGCATGATCTCTGAAAGCCAATGTTGACATCTGAAATCACCTAAACAAACACGCCACCACCCTAATAGAATCTGGACCTTCTTTTGATAGACCCGCCCCACACATACGCAACCCAGTAACGATGTTGGTTAGTAGACACGCCCCTTACTTCTTATTAGCAGCAAGTGTGTTTGGCAATTGGCCCGACTCCCTTTTCCAAAGTGTTTTTCAAAAAATTAAATTTTTACTAAAAGCTCAAATTTTGCCTTGTTTTAGCTTAGACGTCTTGGTTGTGTTTGGACGTTTATTGCACATCTTTTAAATGCAAAAATTGTCTGCACATCCCACCGCCTGCATAATAACATGTTAACAACTACCCAAAACACCGTAGCAACCCCTTAGCATTGTATCAAAATTCCTTAGTAACTGCATTGCAATGTCATCTTCTGCTCAACCGAGCACTAAAAACATTAAGATTCTTCAGAAAATGTACAAATGTATGTTTTTGAATACAATTTGGTTCCGAGTTAATAGCACAGCAACTTAAGTTCACTGCTTAATCGCAACTAGCAGGAGTGGCATTTTTACAATCCTAGAAATATCTTTAAACTTTTATTAAACCTGGAACCAGTGCCAGAGCCCTTTAAAACCTAAAAACAACAGAAGAGCAAAGTATAGAGATGGATATCTGTGTCTTTACAGAGCACCAGATGGTGAGGTCGAACCTTATCCATCAGCACGGCTTCAAAATATCACACCATGCACAAAGACGCCTCAGCTGTAAAAGAGAAACAACTGCATAACCCTGAGAGAGTAGTCAGGTTCAGCCATCGATTCAGTAAGGAACAAAACAAAGGATAAAGATGATAAAAGAGGGAAAGATCTGACACATTTCGGAAAAGCATTCGCTCTGATGAATAGAAGGGTCGGGAAAAAATGACTCATGAGTGTGTGTTGAATGTCTGATGGTAATAAACACAAAAACACGCTCTCCCACACCCCTAAAGTTTGACTCGGCTCTTCAAAGACACCTGCAAGCACTTAACAGAGTTCTTCAGTGCGTTCATGCTCTCAGGACTGACAGATGAGTCCAATCCCCCGCCCATCTTTTCGACTTTTTCTGCTCCCCTCTGACTGCTGGGAGGTTTTGGGATTTTAAAGAATGAAGCTGTCTGGCTGTGTTTTTACAGCAGTACGGCCTCTGGAACACTTTCTTTGCTATACTATTTGAAATAGATCTTCAACGGCACTGAAGAGGCACTGTATGATGAAATAAAAAACACATATAAAAACTAACAAGACATTTCAAACTATTGCCCTTTCTTGTAGTCCTCGAAAAACGTGTCATTAGAAGATTTCTGTTTGGAGAGCTCTGTGGAAACACAAATACAGTGATGATATAAATTAACTGTAGTTTAAAAGCTTGCAGGTTAGTTTTATTTAAAAAATAAGTTTCTGTGCCCATACCGTTATTCGATTAATCGCTGTGTGTACATACCACCAGCAACGTCATATCTGTGTGTCGCTAGTCTTTTTCAATGAGGTTGTTAGGAGGTGTTCCTAATTCTTGTTGCCCTAGTAACGACTATAAACAAATGGGTAATCGTCCCCTCATTAAAGACGAAAGACGGATGATGTGAACTCACTGCTTCACTCTTATTGTTGTCGCTCCCGAAAGTCAGTCATCATGTGTCGCCAGAAATCGCCATGCTTCCATTGAAATAAATGGGATTGCGTTGTTCCGCCATTGCTAGTCATTGCTAATGACATCTGCTGATAGCGATAGATACGGATAGTTTTGTTTTTTACTTTTAGTTTCAAATTATGATGTTGGGAAACCCTTAAGGTGTAATGCTGCGTTCAGACCAGCCGCGGTAAAGGGGGCAAACGCGAGTTATTTTAATGTTAATTCAATGTGAAGACGCGTTGACGCGCGTTTGGAGGTCGAATGAGGCGTTTAGAGGTGCGCGGTAGACGCGACTCCGCCTGTTTCGCGCGAATGGCGTGAATTGAGCATTGCTGCGGGAAACGCGGGAGTTGAAAATTTAGAACTTTGGCAGAAAAATGCGCCATGTTAACCAACCAGGAGCTTGCTCTAGTTGTAACGTGATTACATAAAGCGAGCTGAGTCGCAGAAGCCCCTCCCATGATGCGAACTTCCGACTAGAATTTCACATGTGGCTTTCACGCGCGAATGAAGCAAGTGAACTTAAAATGTTCAAGCGGCAAATGCGGTAGACGCGATTTATTGCTTTGTGTAATGTTATGACATAAACACTGCAGATTGTATAGCGCGTGACCCTATTACCTTAATAATGCGTGTTGCCATCCAGTCTGGTCTCACTGTTAATACGTAGTATTTACACGTAACTTTAAAAAACAAAAACGTATTTTTTGCACGTTTAAACAGATGCTAAAACGTACAATGTAGATGTATTTACAACATTTAAACGTAGCATTATTACGTTTTGACAGCTAAAAAACGTAAAACTTGTACGTATCTTTCATTCCATAAAGATTGCTTTATAATTTCTTTTTAACCATTTTAGCGATATGTTACCACCTTAACCATACCCCAAACCCAAACCTTACCCTAAACCCAAACTCTTTTTATACAAAATGTTTAAATACGTAATGTATTGTTTTTATATTATGCAACGTAACGGACAGATATGTTTAGGAACATATTAGTAACAATATAGCATTCAAAATCTATTTTAACGTGTTACAGTCATACGCAAAACAGTTTATTAAAATAATTTAACGTTACTGTTTAAAAAATCATAAGAGACGGACAATTAAGTGTAATCACAACAACTTATTTATTGCGAATATTAAAATCAGTACCAAAAGTAGTTAAAATGACGATGTGCTGCAGCCAAGGTCCTCTCTGGAGTATATGAAGTAAAGTAAAGAGAAGTATTAAAGTTAATAATCCAAGAGTTTGATCAGCGAGCGTTGATCCGGCTTCCCTCTGTCACGGCGCGCTTTTTAATTTCAAACGTACACCAACGGAAATGGAAATGACGCAAATATGTCACGTGGCACTCAAAGAGCCAATGAGCTTTTGATATCACTGCCGTAAAGAAATGTATCGTAAAGCTTCTTGAAGCGGGATATTTGAATTCACATTAACGAACGCGCGATCTGACGTTACGGATGCTGATGAGAACGCGGATAAAGATCGCTGGATAAAGGGCTGAATTTGGATCTGTCCCTCGCAATCGTATGAAATTTAAAGATGTCGATTACAGCAAATGAATAACAGTAAAATCTTTTGTGAATTTATGTTGTATTTTGTTGTAATTATTGCTTAGTAGTAAGACTGCAGGAGAAATCGCGTTTTTGTGTGTCATGGCAAACAAACTAAATATAAATACAGAAATGCTATTCATTTTAAAGTTTTAAAATGTTAAATATTGTGAAATTCTCTGAATATCATAATCATTTCATTAGGTAAATGGGTAAACTGTCTTAAATAAATAAGTCAGAAAATATGACTGAAAACATGTCATTGTTATGAGTAAGAAACGGCAATGCCCGTGATTTTAATATTTATGAATAGGAATAACTTACGTACAAATTTGTACGTTTGTGAAGCTGTAAATACGTAAATAATTTACGTTTTAGTCCTGTCAAAACGTCGATATTGTACGTTTCAGTGTGTTTTAAACGTAAGTAAATGTACGTATTGTACAACGACACTGAAACGTAAAAATATACACGTATTCTCATGAGATCACGTTGTGCCATCACTTGCTATTGCATGTTTCTGTGACGAGAATTATGTGATTCGTAAAAAAAGAGGTAAAATATAAAAGAGAACTGAAACACAATTCTTCCGCACATGTACACAAGGCATCCAGTTGAGAAAATATTAGGATTTATTCATTCACATGCATACTTTTTTCCTGATGATAGGATCACAGATTGGACTACACCACCCCTTCAATACGGTCTAAATTTGCATCCGGTCGACCTCGATCGTATTGATTAAGACGTTTATATGAAGGCTTTTCAATCGATTGAGCCACTGATGCGATTACAAACGGATTATTTGGTTGCATGTAAACATCATCATCATCATTTAGTTTATTTGAGCATCTAATTACATAAAATCAACATAATAACAAATTTCATTACAATACAAATAAGGAAAAAAAGGAACAAAAAAGGGAGAGAAAAAAATAGAAATGATGCTCAAAAGGGGTAGTTAGAAACTTAAGCTTATTAACACCTACCCCCTTTAGCTAGTATTACCCAATTCGAAAATCACGCAGTATGAGTTCTGATACAATTTCTGCCCCTTTCGATTGCCAGGATATAATTTGCCCTGATCATTGGCAATTATAAACATTTGACCGATAGTAGGAAAAATAATTTTATCTGCCGATACCAATTTTAAGCCGATTTATCTGTGCATCCCTAATTTTTACAAATTTTACTAGTATAATTTCATTATTCTGTTGTTGTTGTTTTTTTTTAAACAAATGCAATAAATCAAATCCAGATGGCACGAACGACAAACGTCTTCTGAGATGAAAATTTCTTAGAAAAGTATGAGTTGAACAACATAGCAGGACTTCACATTCTCTATGGGCATGTGAAGGTGTTCAAGGGAGCTGCTGCAAACCAAAACCAGACACATTAAAACCCAAGCTCACATGACGAGACTGGAATGCATAAATAAGATGTCTGGGGTTATTTGAGGGAAATTATTTCTATTATGTTCTTTATCCTCAAGTATGAATCACATTGGGTCAGTGAACAAAACCGTTTGCTTTGTTTAATGGTAAAATTGTGAGCAGAGATAAAACCAGCCTTTGGTCATGCCTGCTTACAATGCAAATACCAAATAACCTAAATGAGATAGTCGATGTGTCATCACAATACCTTTCTTGTGCTTTAAAGTGAGCGTGGATAAATCACAACAAGGTATAAAGGTATAAAGCTAGATAAGTACCATACAAGACTAAAAATCCTGCACACGTGAGTCAAAATGTTGACGAATTACATCTCATTTTTGGGGAACAAAGCCAAAGGCTTGTTCCTTGGGATACACGTCAAATTAAATTTGATTTATTGTGCTTTATTTCTGCAGGTGGAGACCTCGTGACACCGTCCTGCTAAAGATTTTGTTTCATGAGGTGCAGCCGCGAGGTGGTGGTGCGACCAGGTGGAGCTGGGGTCGTCCGCGGAGCATTTAAAACCCCATCAAACTTCCTATCCCCTAAAGACAGATTAAGTCAATCAAAGACATGAATGAGTCTTAACTAATCCTTTTCTTTCAGCTTGTTTACAGCACCGCTCAAGAAAGCAGCATGGGCCACTGATTGAAGCATTGTGTTGCAAAGTGACGCCCATCATCCATCTCCCCCCGTTTCATCTGTCCCGACCCTAGAAACAAGAGCAGCTTGAATACATGGAGTGCTAATTGAGAGTCAAGGGGTTACGACCTTTGGATAGGAGTCCACGTGACTCCACCCAGCTCCCCGGAGAGGGAACCGCGGCTTGGATGAGCTCGGGGTACGGTTTGAAACTAAGGTCACGTGGAGAGTAGATCCCACCGATAAAGACTGGCATGAGGAGGGGGTAGTGGAGAAGATATAGGGTTGGATCAGGTTGGGTTCAGGGGGATTTGCATTTGGCCAGAGGAGCTTTTATCCCAAGGAAGGCTAAAGGGGGGCTTGGGTGATGGGACAGCCTCTCAATGATCCTTTCATCTGGATTGGGAGAAGAGGAACACAGAGCTGGGTTTAGACAGCAGGCAGGAGTCCCATGCGGAGAAGCCGGCCCGTAACCTCACGCAGTGGGGTCAAGGAGCGGAGAGGAGATAAGGTCAGCAAGGCCACGGCTCAGGGCCGGAGATAGAGAGAGACAGAGGTAGATAGAGAGAGTGAAAGAGAACAGAAAGAGATCTTATCCGTCTTCATTTGGAGAAACCCCCTGTATCAGTGCATCACAAAGGCAAGGACAGTCTTTAAGGCCACTGCAGGCTATCACAATGTTTTACAGTAAGTATGATGAAATGACATTTATTAAACCTGTTACAAACATGTGAAAAGAAACTCAAAAAATATATATTTTGTTGAGTGAAAATGAAGCTTAAAGTACCATAAAGATTTCCTGCATTTTGAAGACAATTAAATGCATTTTGACACACAATTCTCATTATTGAAAAATACAAAATAAACAATACAAATAATAAAAAATTATATATATATGGTGGGAATAACGCATTACAAGTAACGCACATTACGTAATAATATTACTTTTCTGAAGTAACGTGTAAAGTATTGCATTACTTTTTAAATGTACACATTAATATTACTTTTACTTTTTTAAAAAGTAATGTGAGTTACTTTTCAGTTTAATTAATTCAATTTAAAAATAAAATAATGTACTGAATTAAACTGAACACATTAACGTAGAATTACGCATCTGTGCGCCAGAGCGGAAACGGAGATGGCAGGCCAGAGCTTGACCTTTTTGCAATCATAAAAAACACCTGCAAGGCCTGAAAGAGATCCAGCGTCAGCCAAGTAAGAAAAAGTAACGCAAAAGTAACGGAAAAGTAACTTAAAAATAACGTAATCATTACTTTCCATGAAAAGTAACTAAGTAACGCAATTAGTTACTTTTTGGGGGAGTAACTTAATATTGTAATGCATTAAGTAACTTTCCCCAACACTATACACACACACACACACACACACACAATAATTTGTATATGTATATATTGCTAGGGGAACTATGCATAATCTTAGTGGTCCCAAAAAAGGGCTTCATTTTCTTAAAAAAAAAAAAATTATATATATATATATATATATATATATATATATATATATATATATATATATATATATATATATATATATATATATATATATATATTTTTTTTTTTTTTTGATAATGTGTGAAATGTGACCATGACTCTCACAGTATGAAACTGGAAAACTATAAAATTTAACATCATAAAATTTTAATCAAAGATTTTTAGGAGGTTGGATATGATATCATAACCATAAATCCATCCAAAACAGAGTGATTAAAATATGACAACATCACACTTTCTCAGTAACTCTCTTTCAGACCACAGCAGGAGAACCAAATAGATTTTTGCTACAGAGAGATTTCTGAGCATTCATTTATTGGCAACACTTTTTAAATAAATACAACTTTTTCCACCTTGGAAGACAGCACAACAAGCTTGCTAATGTATTTCACAGGAGTCCCGTTGAACAGTGATTTATAAAGTATGCCAAAACAGAACCGTGGATGCTCTTTTGGACTAAAGGATATTTTTAGATAAGTGGGTTATTTGTCCCAAGAGAACTGGGACCTCTAGAGACCAAGCCACAGAAATGAGTTAAAACCCCTCCATACAATATGGGCCAACATCAAAGCAGGTCAAACAGAAAGGTAAAATAATTGAGAAATCAGCTCTGGTCCAGGAATAACTCTAACTGGTTGACCTTCTACACTCGCCAAAACTCAGATTTAATGAGGTTTCCTCACACAACATAAACAACGCAAAACCCTTTTCTCTCACTCCATTTTCTTCTATAATACTAAATAAAGCTTACATTCTAAAAAATTCTAGGTTATTTTCAACCCAGTGTTGGGTCAAAAAGGGACAAACCCTATATCTGTTGGGTTAAATTAACCCATAAAATGTTATTGGGTTCAAACGAATCAGTATTGTGGGTTGAAACAACCCAGTTAAATTACAACCCATTGGGTTGGGTTTGTCCCTTTTTGACCCAACACTAAAAAATTGTGAAAAAATAGTGTACTTTTATGCTACTCTGTAAATACGACCACATAATGGAGCAAGTAAGCAAAACAATGCTTTAAAAATTGGACTGAAATTAATCATTTGGCTAAGTAGCTGTAAATGAAAATTATGGTATTTTCATGGTATAATGATGCATAATGATGGTATAATAAAGCTTCTCTGGTGATGTGATAAGCTTAATATATTTAAAGGTGCCAAGAGTGGATTGATACAATATGTTACAATGTTCTCTGATATCTACATGTGGCTTTATTAAGTGCAAAAAAAGAGACGGTTTTACATGTCCATTCACAACCCAAGGATTTCTTCCCAGAATGAAATGGTCTATTATTACACTAAAAAGAGTTATGAATAATAATGTTGAGCTCTGCTCTGATTGGCTGTTGCACAGAGGCTCATTTCAGTAGCTCTATGTGTGTGTATTCAAACCTTATGTTTCAGCCTGTATTAGACAAAGATACAGATTTTGAGGATAAATTAATTACAAGAGATTGTTGGATGTATCTTCAAATTTAAGGACCTTTCAAGGACTTTCCAGATGCAATACCCTCAAATTCAAGGACTAAATGTGGGGACACATTTCAAGTGAGAGCACGATTACATTGTGTTACCTTTAAAGATACATTGTTACAGTTCACTTTCGAGGGAACTCTCGCTGCGTCACTGCGGGGACACTTTGGGGACGCCTCCAAGAGTAAGTGCGTCTTAATGTTTATGTCAAATTCAACCAATGGTGAGGCTTAACGACAAAACAGGGTGACACATGAGGCAGGAAGTATATCGCTATCTGAAATATTGCCAAAGACGACGTCACAGGGACATACGTAACCCGAGATGTTTTCATGTGTCAAACACAACTATGCAAAAAAGCATTTTGGTATGAATCAACATTCGCATAGAGAAGATATAAGCATTTAAAGCGAACAGTTTATCACGTGTGATTAAAAAGTCTAGAATTTTTATGATATTATCCTACACTACACAGGGAATAATATGGATTTTTTCCAGAAAACTTCTTGCATAAAATAGCTTCAAGCACTTTCAATGACCTGTATTTATGCATGTATATTTTCACAGTATGTGTTGCAAACGCAGCGGGTGTGAAAGCACAATGGCTACACGCGGCAAACACTCTCCTCATGGGCTGCTCACACTACGCAAACGCCCTGCTCACACGTGCAATGTGAAACCGCCGTAAGAGTTTACAACCAAAAAGTAAGAAAAACCAAAAAAGAAGTTAAATATTTTATTCCAGCTCATACTCTTGTAACACTCTGTATGGCACTTTGGATAAAAGTGTCAGCCAAATGCATAAATGTATAAATGCAAAAAGATAATTCTACAATTCTGAGCTCAACTGCTTTAAAAGCAAGCAACACAAGACATCTACAACCCGTTTAATTTCTTTACGCCCTATCTTGATATGTGCCAGACAGCTGTAAACTGGATTTCTCATGCAATATCACACCTCCCACGTATACCGGGTGCAACCCTCCTGCAGCGCTCTGATGCGGGCCAGGAATGAAGCCGGCTCGATCGCATGACGCTTCACCTGAAAACTATCTGCTATCTGCTGCAGCCAGCAAAGCATTATATTGGCTTAACACACCTTCAGTCTTAGATCTGGTCTAATTAAGAGGCATGCCTTTGAAAACGAAGCCGTCAGCCTCGCTCATGGCACTTCTATCAGGATTGCTCCTCTGTGTACGCCCGACCGAGCGTATCGCAGGTATGTGAAGGCCCTGCGGGAGATCGGCAGAAGGGGCGATCACTGAGGGGTGGAGAGGGAAGAAGTGCCAGGACGGACCTGTGGGCGAGCAGCCCGAAATCTCAGCCATCTGTGAACAAGGAAGCATCTGTCTGAAGGGCCAAAATAAGAGGGGGTGATGGGAAGGCATTTATGTGTGATTGAAATTCAACGCTGGCACACGTGTATCTGTTGCAATAGGATGTGCTTTTACCAGAAGAACCTTATGGATGGCGACGGTTGAGATGTACTGTGCAATATTAAAAACACCAGAGGAACGTTTCTCATTGAAACGGCATGAAAAGCTGTTTTGAATCTTTTGATTGAAAGAAGCTTTCAGACTAACACTCTCCATAAATGATCTACGATAGGCAAATTGAGTGTTTTACATTCAAGTACTTGGAAAAATGAGAAACCACATTCGAAACAAAACAGAAACACGGCCCAACGTATTAAGGCAAAGCGCCTCAGGAAGGAAACGTAGCTCTGCAGATCTCATTAAGTTCACACTCGATCAGCTGACGACTGATTCATTGACATAAAGTGATTCAGATTCCTTTAAATCACTTTAAAGACCCGCCATATACACACTGGAGCCAAATATACCCTGCTTGTACTTAAAGGGACATTCCGCTTTTTAAAATAATATACTCATTTTCCAGCTCCCCTAAAGTTAAACATTTGATTTTTACCATTTTGGAATCTATTCAGCCGATCTCCAGGTCTGACCTACCACGTTTAGCATAGCTTAGCTCAATCCATTGAATCTGATTATACTATTAGCAGTTAGCATTAGCAATTTTTTTCTATTTAAAACTTGACTCTTCTGTAGTTACATCGTGTACTAAGACCGACAGAAAATTAAAAGTTGCAATTTTCTAGGTAGATATGGTTAGGACTATACTCTCATTCTGGCGTAATAATCAAGGACTTTGCTGCCGTAACATGGCTGCAGGAGGCGCAATGATATTACGCAGCAGCCGATATTTCAGGCACTGCGTAATATCATTGCACCTGCAAAGTCCTTCATTATTACGCCAGAATGAGAGTATAGTGCCATATCTGCCTAAAAAATCACAACTTTTAATTTTCAGTCAGTCTTAGCACATGATAGTAACTACAGAAGAGTCAAGTTTCAAATAGAAAAAATATCGAAACTCTCTGGCCATCTTTAGCGCGATGCTAATGGTCCAATCAGACCCAATGGATTATACCAAGCCATGCCAAAAGTAGCACCGCCAGACCCGGAGATCAGCTGAATGTATTTCAAAACGGCAAAAATCAAATGTTTAACTCTAGGGGAGCTGGAAAATGAGTATATAAAAAAGTGTAATGTCCCTTGAACTCTGCATTAAATACTGGAAAAGCAAAGTGGAGACAAACCGACAACAGAATCGAGGAAAACAAAGATGCATAAAGAAATATTAGGTGACAGTGGTAGCAGGATTTGGATGTGATCCTGAAGCACCAGGCACATATGACAGTACTGATAGATTCAACATGCTGGCCTGGCTGTACAGAACCGGTGTGAGCCAGGACTTTGATGGGGAGCCCAGGGAAGAAAGCCATGGTGAGAGAGAGAGAGAGAGAGAGAGAGAGAGAGAGAGAGAGAGAGAGAGAGAGAGAGAGAGAGAGAGTCTGACTGACAGTAGGAGCGGGTCTGATGTGAAACAGATGAGTAGGGACTAAACAAAAGTACTCTCTCTAGCCGCAAACATACACACCTATGAAATGTAACACTTGTTTATGTAGCGAAACTATTTTGCTAAGTCGGCATGGCCTCCATTAAAAAAAGCTATGAAGTTATGAGACCATTACAGTAATTTAACCACTGTATTTAGATATGTATCATTATCAGGGTTCCCACACCTTGGTTCACTTCAAATTCAAGGACCTTTCAAGGACTTTCCAGGTCCAATACCCTCAATTCAAGGACTAAATGTGGAGACACATTTCAAGTGAGAGCAAGGTTACATTGTGTTACCTTTTGAGATACATTGTTACAGTTCCCTTTCGAGGGAACTCGCGCTGCGTCACTGCGGGGTCACTTTGGGGATGCCTCCAGGGGTAAGTGCGTCTGAATGTGTATATCAAATTCAACCAATGGTGAGGCTTAACGACAAAGACAGGGTGACGCAGAAGCCAGGAAGTATATCGCTATCTGAAATATTGCCCAAGACGGCGTTACAGTGATGCAGGAAGTATGGAAAGGGAGACGCAGCGTCTCGTTCCCTTCTCAGGGAACAACAGTTACATGCGTAACTCGAGATATTTTCATGTCAAACACAACTATGCAAAAAAGCATTTTGGTATAAATCAACATTTGCATACAGAAGATATAAGCATTTAAAGCGAACAGTTTAGTGTGCTTAAAAAGTCTAGAATTTTTATGATATTACCCTACACTACACAGGGAATAATATGGATTTTTTTCGAGAAAACTTTTTGCATAAAATATATTCAAGCACTTTCAATGACCTGTATCTATGTATGTATATTTTCAAAAACTTCCCAGGGCCTTGAATTTTTTCCCCCCAGATTTTTTGTCTGAGCTGTGCAATTGAGTAGAGTCTGAAACTAATTTGCATATTCATAGATTCACGTATATATCAAATGAGGGAATTACATTCAAGCAGTTAAGCATGTAAAAATTACTGTCACAGGAAAAACTTTATGTATGCTATTATGATGCTCAAAGATGAGGTTTAAGTGATAAAGTTATCGGCCACAGGGAGAATTTAAAGAGCACCTATTATCCAAATCCGTGTTTGGACATAAATGTGTGTTGGCAGTGTGTAAACACAACCACCCAACAATGAAAATCCAGTCGGTTCTTGTTTTATAATTCTCATTAAAACAAAGCAGTCTCATTAGACATGCCGTTTTGATTCTCTTATCAATGTGAGGTCACATTGATAAAGTCCCGCCCACTTACAGTCATGCATTACCATAGTTTCCACCCTTAGCAAGTTGTATTCTGTCCACTAGATACTATAGTCTCAGACTGTATTAATAAGATCTATTTTAACTGAAAGCACTCACTGTCTGTTTGTAAGGAAGTGAGGAGCTGTAGCTCATTTTCATTTAAAGGTACAGACGCACGTTTTTGCTCCCACCCAAATAGGGGCATTTTGGACATAATATAATAAATGATCTGTGGGGTATTTCGAGCTGAAACTTCACAGACACATTCTAGGCACACCTGAGACTTATATTACATCTTGTAACAAGGCCATAATAGGTGCCCTTTAAAATGACACACAGCAGAAAATAATGTAAAACTAAACCACAAACAAACTTCTGCAAAGTAGGCGATTTATAAAGCAACATATAAAGGATTACACACCCACTGTTGTGTGACAGACACAACAAGCACTTTCTTTTCAGTAAATATTACTGAATTTAGACAATTAAGCAAATTATATTCAGGTTTGAAATTCAATGTCAATTGATTTTCACATAAACTGGCCATTCAGTTTGCAATAATGGCACGCTCACAAAAACATTTTATAACTCATGGATGTTATTAAAGAAAAATCTTGAAAGGCTGCATGTCTACCATGCATCAGAAAAGCGTGTAAAATCTCGACACAAACAGATAAAATGTACCTTCATTTCCCTGTTAGCTGCTTTAGATAAAAGCATCTGCAAACCTACAGGCCCGAGGCTAACTGCAACTAACAAAATTAAAAACAATTCAGCAGATGTGTGGTCACAGTCAGTTAATAAAAAATACAAACAACGTTTCACCAGCCAATCATATCAGAGAACCAGCGGAGTCAACCGCCAGCATGATAATTTACTTAAAAGCTCATGGTTTCCTATAAAGTGGGTCCATGTTGTCCTGTCATATAGGACACTCATCCATCCATCTGCCTGACAGAAGGCCTGTAGTCTCCACTCAGCCCGACATCAAACACAAACACAGACCGTAACCCCACAAAACCTCAAAGCAGCGTAACGGGAGCACTCTCACGAAAGCCCCGCTCATCCACCTGTGAAAGCAGAGATGCGTCCTTCTGCCGCGTGGCTTAGCGCCGCTGCCTGGCACGCCTGATCAAAGCGGCCCTGCTCCGGGGACGAGCACCTCCTCCCCTCAATGTCTGACAGATGAGGAGTCAGAGGTGAAGAGGTGAGGACTATTGGAGCGCACAGCCGCACTCACGACCCGGTTCGTTTTCAAAAGTCTATCCCTCTCATCTCCACTCATCCATCTGTGCGGGGAACTTTATCTGTGCGCCCGATCTCACGCTTGACATGAGGACACAGGGCTGCAGGAGACGTTTGATGGTACGTTACTCCAAGTAAAAAGAGAAAGTCTGTTAAACAAATCGTTCTTCGAGTTTTTCATGAGTTAGATAGTGAAGTTTAGAAAAACAGGCTTAAAGTAATAGTCTTGTTATTTTACTTTTCCTCATGTTGCTTCCCAAATGATTTTCATTCTATTATGTGACTCCAAAACTGTAATGTGAGTTTTGTGATCCGTTTAAGCACATCTTCCAAAGTCTCTTTCTGTACAAAACTGTACCTCAACATAACCAAAATTTACACCAAAATATAATTAATTACTAAATGATATTACAATAAAACTTGGTATTAGCCGCATTGTCATAGCATTTTTTCTAAAACTGGGCTAAATTTGGACCGATTTTACCCCTAGGTTAAGTCCCAATCATCTTCCCAAACATTGAAGATGGAACGGAACGATACCCAGTCAGAAAGCAAGTTGATGAAAGACGAAACCATAAAACGTCCGTCATGGCGCTCACAGTCCAAAGTGAGATGGCCATCAGAGATGTAAAAAGCAGTCCACAGTATTTGGTTCAATGACGTGACGTTCATTATTTTGTTCAATTAAATTTAAAAGGGTTAAAATTTCAAAATAAATTTGCAGATTTCTTGCATACATTCACTTTTTTGCGGACCTTTGCGGAAGTCTAAATGTCTGGTTTTATTTTATTTTAAAAGAATATTTGGGGAATAATTGCAAAAATGTCAATGTGGTGTAACCGGTCTGTGTCAACAGGTGTATTTTTTTAAATGAAAGTATAAATCTTTTCATAAAAATGTGGAATAAAATATAATAATCTAGTTTAGTGAAATATGATTTTTTACATACATTTTTAAATAATTTGTCAAAGATTATTTAGAAAACAGAGCTGTTTTCAGCATATGTCCCGGCAAATATTACGGAAACGCATAAAAATTTACATTTAGATATAAATAATAAAATGATTTTTTTTTAAGATTACCCTTACATGCCATCAAGGTGGATACAATATTTCTTATTCTTTGGCGCAACTGGCGGTTACACCTCTTGACATTTTCAGGTCCATTCAGTCTTAACTTTCATAAAAAAATAATTATTGCATAAAATTAACATAAATACACTATGTGCATTGAAATAAACCAGATGCGTACTTACAAAACAAGTTTTTAAAAAAAGATTTTTGAATTTCTCATCTTCCTGACCCATTAATGACATTTTTTTATGCCCGTTGTGTTTGTTTACTGTGAAGTTACGTTTGACAACGAGAGACATTGCGAGATTTCAGCAGATTTCCTGTCTCCTTCGAGACAACTTATGGGAAGGGAATGTGTGAAGCAATCCACACACTTTAGGTACAAAACTGGTAAATTATATATTTTTTATCATGTTTGTGGTCTCTCACATTTAAAAAAATTGTATACGATTAAAAAAAAATCGGTAACAATTTACTTGAGAGGGTGTTCATAAGACTGTCATGACACTTTCATAATCATGACATGACACGTGTTATGAACATGAAGAAGATTTTATGCACGTTTATGACAACTGTCATTAAGTGTCATGTGTTCAGTTATGTCATTTTTAATGCAAAGATGACATTGTTTGTATTGTCTTTGTTATGACAACTTCACATAAACCAATACATCATACTTTGTCATAAATCTGTCATAAACATGACAAAGCAGAATAATTATTAAACTTAAGAAACTACCTAGCTTTATGGGTTAACCATTAAACTGTCATTTAAATGTCATTAAGTGTTAATACTTTGTCAAATAATTTTAAATACCTTAACAAAATGTAACAGACACGTCAAAATATTATACTTAACTTTATGTAAGTGCACAATACATAAAAAACTGAGAACTATCAGCACTTGTTCTTCCTCACACAGAAGGTTCTGAAATTTTATGACATAGAAGAAAAAACTAACAAAACAATTAATTTATTTATTGTAATTAACTTTGCAGCAATATGGACCCAACGCTGCATTGCTTAACCCATTATTGTACTGTTTTCATTTAATTTTAGGTGAATCAGTTTCAAGTATAATTTTATCAATTAAATTATAATTATTATTATTACTATTGGATGATTGATTTTATTTGTTAAACACATGGAGGAAACGTTTAAAACATTATGAACTGAAGAATATTCATGATGTTGTTATAAAACTATTTAACAGAGTATTAACACATAATGACATTTTAATAACAAATTATATTTGTACCACTGTAGTTGAGGTCAAGAAAAATATTCATAATGCCGTTATAAAACTTTATGACAGAGTATTAACCCTTAATGACATTTCAATGACAAATTATATTTGTACCACTGTAGTTGAGGTCAAGAAAAATATTCATAATGCCGTTATAAAACTTTATGACAGAGTATTAACACTTAATGACATTTAAATGACAAATTCAATTTGTATCACTAGTAAAAATGGTCCGCTATGTTGTCTTGGTAATGTCAAGTTGTCATGATGTATTGGTTAATGTCAAGTTGTCATAACAAAGACATCTCAAACAATGTCATCTTTGCATTAAAAATGACATAATTGAACAAATGACACTTAATGACAGTTGTCATTAACCTGATAAGGAACACTGTGCCGTACACGGTACACCCCCTCCCTTGCACGCGAGGCTGCATTACGCCATTGTAACTTTAAAGCATTTTTAAATCTTCAAAATATACGGTCATGCGGCACATCGTTGTAAAGCTTAGACTTTCGGGATTCCATTAAGCACACACACAAAGCATAATATGATTTTTAGCAGTCATAAAACTGTTATCTAGTTGTTAGTTACCTGAAAAGGGCGGCGCCGATTTAGGATATTTACTTACCTTCAAAATCTTCCCTTTATCCGCTTCGGTGAAATTGTCCAAAACAAATTGTTCATAAATCCCATAAAAGTCCAAGGAAATGGAATATCCAAGCCTTTTAATCCAAAACGATTTGTTCATCTCACAATCTTGACGTTTCTGACCGAATTACCATATAAATAGTGTATACAATTATTTCACTAAAATCTCCTTCATGTTCATAGCACGTGTCATGTCATGATTATGAAGGTGTCATGTAAGTCTTATGAACACCCCTTCATGTAAAGTGTTACCAAAAAATCTTTTGGTGTGGCCCTAGTTTTAGGAACATGTCACTTACACAGTATTATGGTTTTACACTATTATGAATAACTGTGACAACTACCACTTTTGTGAAAATTATAGTTACCATCCAACATTTTTATAAGGGCTTTCAGGAAAACACAAGAGTCAGCAACTAGCACTGTATTTATAAATGTGATAAACACCATTTAACCTGCTTACGGTGTTTTCCGGGCAACCCTCAGCCAGTTGGCGTCAGTTGCAGATGACTGCGGTACCAGAGGACCAGAATGAGAAACTTCAAACATGCACCGTCCTCAAAAGACACAATAAAATGATATCCGTGCCCCGGGTGAGTGGCGTGGAATGTCTGCTGGTCGCAAGTTCTCTTGCAGCTGTTCACAGACAGACGGGTCAGTACAGCTGGACGGACTGACAACACATTTTCAAGCTTCCTCAGGTTACATTGAACAACTGGACGAAGGTTTTATTCTTGACTGCACACAGCTCAAGCTAACAGGCCGTTTAAATCCCAGATAGACAGGATAGGAAAACTCTTGATTTAAAGAACGCATGGTTTAAAGACGAATGTGCATTCATTTTCCACTGCTTGACATCTTGAAGGCCAGATGCTTTATTCTAAGATTTACTTAAAAGAGACGCTGCCATATGAGTCATTTGTCCAGAGCTCATCCTGGACTTTTTGGCAAGACAATGCAGCAGAGAGAACCCATCAAAAAACAAAAGTCCTCTGAAGTTAAGCAGTACTGTGCATCAAGGAATTGGACCATTGTTCAATATATGGGAAACACTTTGTTTGAAGCTTGTATGAACAATATATTACATGGGATGTAATATATTACATCCAAGTATCCAAGTAAGAGTCCAAGTATCATTTTATGCCAAAATCAAATCAAAAAGAAAATACATTTTCTGTATTAGGTTAATAAGAATAGTAGAAAAATAATAAAATAACTTTTAGAAGGATCTTTTGACAGAAATGTAATATTATCTACTTAACTATATTATCAGTGGTTGTTTTTATTACCTTAGAGACGTTTTTATCTACATACACCGCGGGTCCCTTAAATGGAATTCAGCATCATGTTTCTACAGTAGCCCTAAACGTACAAACTGCTTTACAGAGCGTATTTTGTCATACGTTCTCTCATGCTACGTTTTTACCAACCGTGGTAGAGGCGGCAAGCGCGAGTGATTTCAATTTTAAGTCAATGTAAAGACGCGTTGAGCATGTCTGGAGGTCCCGGGGTGTGGATGAGGCGTTTAGCGCTTCCGCCTCATTGAGCTTATGGCGCGGTACGCACAAATGTTGCTTTTTGCGTTTGACCTTCCGTTGGATTTTCGCGCCGCGTTAACCAATCAGGAGCCTGCTTGCTACTGTGGCGGCAGCCCCGCCCGGAGTCACACATTCAGCATGAAGGCTTGATATTGTCCGTGAGCAGTCACCCGGAGCTATACGACACAAGTTCTTATTTCTATAGAGACAGGAATAAAAAGGACCTCGCTTGGAAGAGTGTCAGTGAGGATATTGGGCAACCTGGTAAGATGTAAATATACATTTCACTTTTGAGTCACGTGACGTTTATTTTCCCCCTATAGTAAGGTGACGAAATACAAACTGGTAACTCTCTCGATAAATGCACAATCAACATCAGCCATCCTGCAAACAGACAACCACATAGCACTTGCCCCTCCCAAAACAAGCGGATTTTGCCTCTGACGCGCGTCAAATGCTTGATTTTTTCTTTGCTGAGCTCACCAGAGCGTTTTTTCCTCAGAATGTACAGTACCAAATTGTTGATCTGGCATCTACTAATATTTAGGGCTTTCACAATGATTAAATAATCGCCTCATCGCAATTGTTTGACCTCATCGCAATGATTTCAGATAACCGCAATTGATTGCACATCTCTGTAAAAAACACAAGGGGGAGCTGCAGCGCCTGTACAAACGAGAAAGTATCAGATTACTTTTAAATATGTGTTATGTGTATTAATATTTACTGTCAGGTAAACCTTGCAAAAGATTTTATTTAAATAATAACAACAATGTGTGAAAATTAAAGCAATAAAACAGACATTTAATCGTTTTAATCGTCAAAGCCCTAAAACAGGCAATTAAAGGACAAGTTCGGTATTTTACACTTAAAGCCCTGTTTTCAGATTGTTTATGATGAAATAGAACCGTTTTGACTGAAATTTGGACATATGCGGCTGCCCCGAGAATTTTCGGGTGTTTGTGTTTCACCTCCCACCTCTATAATGGGTTTATAGGTGCACTGGAACAATCCTTCCTAAAATGCATTAAACTTTCATTTACAAAGACGTGAAACTCACCGAGTGGTCAGGGGTGTTCACTGGTATGCTCACACAAAAATCGCTGCAAAATACGCATTCCAACAGGTTTTATCGTAGTTTTTGCCAACTCCATTGACTTGTATTAGATGTGCTGTGAGGTACGGTATTATTCTGTTTCTATTCTTGCAATTGGCAATGGCGGATTAGCGCCACCACCTGGGTTGGAGTGTTTATTTTTCAAGCTCTCAGCGGAAGAATATACAGGTGTGAGGTGTTTGGAAAAATAGGTCCACAAGTTAACAACGAATGCTAAAACACCTGTTGGAAAGCATCTTTTGCAGCGATTTTTGTATGAGCATATCAGTGAACACCCCTGACCACTCGGTGAGTTTCACGTCTTTGTAAACGAAAGTTTAATGCATTTTAGAAAGGATTGTTCCAGTGCACCTATAAACCCATTGTAGAGGTGTGAGGTGAAACACAAACACCCGAAAATTCTCGTGGCAGCTGCATATGTCGAAATTTCAGTCAAAACCGTTCTATTTCACCATAAACAATCTGAAAACAGGGCTTTAAGTGTAAAATACCGAACTTGTCCTTTAATCGTCACATTTTATTAAGGGGGTCACACACCAGACGCGCAGCTCAGCGCCGCGTCAAGTTGTGCTAGGACAACTCGGAGGTTTTGTACATCAGAAATGCACATTAAATAACGCAAGCTTAGTCAGATAGCGTCTACTTCAAAATGCATAATATACGTTAGCAGCCATTGTTAATCGCTAACGATTTGAGACAAATATGATGTTATTTAATGTTAAACTATGTTAGTGGCGCGACAGGGATTTGAGCAACTTTATGAGTCAAAGCTGGGCACCGCGGATAGGCGCCACCTGTCGGCCCCGGTGTGCGTATACTCATATCGTATACTCGATGTGATTTTTTAGAACGCCGCGGCGCAGAGCTGCACGTCCCGTGTGCGACCCCCTTTAGACAATTAACTCAATTCCATAATCGTGACAGCCCTACTAATAATCCTCCTGTCTGACTGATGGATTTTTTGAAATCTAAATACGATCTGTATCAATTGCATGGAGATCTCCACATGATGTGGGTTCAGAGCCACACCTTTAAATACAAATGCCACACACCAGACCTTTAACAGGCGTCATTTATGAGGAAATTATGAAACAAATAGACAATATGTGTCCTTAAAACGGCTTTTAGTACAACTGTCCCATTACTCTTTACCTTTTTAAAAAGGGGGAGACATATAAACCCTAGGTAATTCCTAAACCCTTCATCAAATTTGGACGTGAATACCCTTTAAATGAAGCTGAGAGTGTGCACTTTAAGCCGATCTTAATTATATGACTGTAACCAGAATACATCTTGGTAAACGGCTAAAATTACACAAAATGTCCCTCTGTGCCAAAACTTATGGATGCCACTGTATATCCATACCTTCTCTCTGTGACACCTTGGTGGAGTCATACTGGGAACCATTACAAACTTCAATCATTGCACCATCGGCATATCCGAGTTGTACTGAAGCTATTAAAGTGCTCAAAACAGTTCAAAGAGCTTCATCCGCCGAACCCTGTGACGGTTGTGTCACGGCTGTCGTGACTCCGCAGGGTGGCGGCTCGTAACCGTGCCGTGAAATTGCTTTGCGGCATCTGCAGGTCAGACGATGGGAAAGTCCGATGAGGCGTGACGATAAACAAGAACTTGGCCGGGCGAGTCTCTGTCAATCAACGGCAGATAAGCGCTTACTGTGAAGCTACAAAGGGGCCGTATGAACACAAACATACAGACTGCAGTCATCACTTACCCATCTTGCACAGATACTTGACACTGTCATTCCACACCCCGCTGTCAAAACAAGCCGTTTAGAGACGAACACAACAACAGTCGCAGAGATTACCACAGTAACCATAGTTTCTTACTAAATAATACACCATGGATGCACCAGTTATGTAACTAAAGCAATAATAATAGTTATGCTTGTCAGAACTGCATATTCATCTCTTTATTTTTACACAGGTTTTTTTTGTCTAGAGCTATTTCACATCTGGCCTGGTGTGATGTTAAAGACTCAGCAGTTCTGCTTTTCTCTTTTTTTAATCTGGCATGATTTCGCAATTATATTTTATAGGGCATACAGATAAAACAGAAAATAAATGGCTTTGAAAGTCCAATCAGAAGTGTTACTTTAAACTAAAATAATTTACCCAAATCACTTGGACGAACCCTGTATCCCAACACTCTGTTTGTGGGAAACAAGAGGTTGACCTCTCGCACAACTTTTCTTTTTGTGGACGTCCACATATTTCTAAAGCACTAAATCCAGTTAAGCCCATTTTTTTTGTTTAGGACAAAATGGTTTCTCCTGCCATTTTCTGTTGTTTTAAGCGAATGGCCTCTGCTAACACGGGAGCGTAACACTTCTGGACGGGACAAACTCTTTCCATTCGGATTGAATGTGGTAAAGTTCTGGGTGGCTACAAAACCTCAACCCTTCGGGTTTGTTTATTTTGAGTGTTATTCCAGAGCTTTTAGACTGAGCGTTTATGTCCGATGGCGAAGTACGCCAGGGCGACGAGTGAGGACAAAGCCAGAATTTAACTTTCTCTCCGGTTTGTTATTCTTTCATTTAGTTTGGTTATCGTTCTTCCTGCTTTAATAGAAAAACAAGACAAAGCCTGTCGATTATTTATTTTTTTCCTTATCCTGTTTGTGACCTCGGAAATCATAGAGCTGTTGCAAAACTGATCCATTAACAGATCCATCCAGCTACTATATGGGTGATTCTCACGAAAACTTGGTTTTAAAAATGTCAAGCATGAAAATGTAAAAATTGCTTAAATTTACTTTTATTCCCACCAGACATTGAAAAACAAAGTCTGGAGTAAATGGGAACATTAATTTAAAAACTTTTACTTATCATTTAACACTTTTTGTAACATAATTTAAAAAATTAGTCCTAAAAAATCTCATTACCGCAACAGTCAGAAAACATCAACACTGACATATTTTCAAAATGACATGACAAACCTGAAAGAACATAATTTTGAGATTCTGCACATGCATTTAAAATCAAAGTATTATGCTTCTATTAATTAAATTAACATTTAATAAGCATCTGTTGCGGTAATGATAATCAAAATGTCGTGTAAGCATTCTGACAAGACAATATTTCAAATTAACTGTAAAAAATTATCTTACCTGGTAGCCATCTTGAAGTAACTGGTCCATGTGCTTGGTCACTCAAAATTAAACTTTATTAAAATTCTGTATGTGTGCTTAAACTGTTCTCAAAAAGTGTTGCGGAGGATGAGAACATCAGGCATGGACACATCATTTTCCTAATTTTTCTTCATTATTATTATACATGAATATTCAGTTTTTCTGTCATCTAAAGTAGTCTAGCAAAACATCCATTTATTTTTTTTCTTAATATTTTTGTGTTAATTTGATTACATTACAACATAACGCATGTTCAAACACAGCCGGACACATTGCGGTAATGAGAATTTCAGCAGAAAATGAGATAAAATTTCCAATTATAAATTCTTATGTTGAAATCACACATTGTGCAAGGTAGAACACAGTATTGTGTTAATTCTGATGCTTTTTAATGTTACTATATTACACATTTAAAAGCTAAAATCATTAGTGCCGTGGTGTTTCAATGGTTTCGTGAGAATCACCCATATACTAAGGAATATTTGCCGTTTTCATCCCATTTGATTTATTCATACCATTCGTTTTGTGTGCCATTTTATTTTCACTATAGGTCCTTTTGCAGTGAGGTCAAATAAGGCCACTATGCTCCAGGTGTATGATGAAATGTCATTCGACACACGATTAAAAAAAAGGTTAGACGCTGTTGGCTATCAGCCAGCGAACGAGTTATTTAAACAAAGCACTCAAGTTGTCGTTGTTAAAGCAGACATGGAGTAAATAATCTGCTCTCATCTGTGTTTAAACCATCGACCATGTGAGGAGTCGTGTGACGAGAAGTGAAAAGAGGAGACGGCGTCACAGTGTGCGTGTGTTTGTTTGCGTTAGACTGCTGTTTGAAAAGGAAACACGAGATCACGCCATGCCGCGAACTCAAACCGAAACAAAAACATTAATAATGCGTCCATTTATTAAGTCGAATTTCAGAGCGCATCACAGAAATCTGGACTGCTTTAAAGTGAACGCAAATATTTACTGTTTATCTTACGCATGTGAAGGCCTAACATCTGTCTATAGTTCAATTCATATGTAAAACAAACTAGATTATATACATGTATACAATGTAACTTATGCTAACAAAGTCACTTGAAAGCATATTGACTTATATTAATAACAAATCCATGTTTAAACAATCGAATAAATAATACCAAACTTTTCAATATGTTCGACACTGAATAGTGTTGATGGCTGTGTCAAGTTATACTATTGACGTTTATAAAACTTGGTTACAATAGATGGTACTAGAGAAGAATTAAGTTGTGCGTGTTTGATGTTACACAATACTCTTATTTATTAACTCTTTCCCCGCCAACGTTTAAAAAAAATTGCCAGCCAGCACCAACATTTTTATGATTTCACAAAAGATTAATGCCTTTCGAAAATGTTCTTTTTTTTAGAAAAGAGCTAAGACAATTAAATTTTTGTGAATGACTTTGTTAAAGATCAGATCAGCAGGGTTTCCCACAGAAAATTTGTTAGTTAAGGTGGTAGGGTTGGCGGGTGGGTGGAGCCGAGGGCGTGGCAATCAAAGGGGCGGGGCGTAAGCGTCATGATGACAATTAAAATATTTTAATAAAATAAATAAATGAAAGATTTATTTTTAAAACACTCAAATAAAACAATTTTTAAGAAACTATGACAAAAAATGAACACATACTAGATTATTAATGAATTTAATGTTTTTAACAGATACCTCTAACAGGAATAGCTGCGTGATGAAGTGAAACTAAAGGGTTAATAAACACAAACTAAAGTAAATGTTGTAGAACATCTGGCGAACAATGATAGATAGCCCCAAAATTGTAAAAACTTATTATTTCCCACTATTAATTACATTATCTTAAAGGAGTGTAACTACTGTAGCATATAAATAATGCACATAAATAAAGTGAGCAAGAGCGCTCAACAATTCTATCTAATCAACAGGCACATGAAACCTAGCTAGCAGGTTGCTCAAACTATAGAAATATAGACTAATACAATAACAGGCTTAAATAACCCCAAAACATAAGTCCACTTACAGTTCTCACGGTCACGCGTTTTATCAACTGGCTATCCTCCAGACATGACGGACCGTCTTATCTCATTTTGGCCGTGTGGTGCGCGTGCACGCTCGCGGTGTGAAGCTTGTCTGCGCTATTCTCCGAGATGTTTTATCAACTGGCTAGTTATCCTCCAGACAGTGGCGGTCCGGACCACGTCTTTCTCATTTCGTCCGTGTGGCGCGCGTCCCCGCTCGCGGTGTGATGCGCGTACGCGCTATTTCCCGAGATGCACTTGACGGCCTTTTGGGTAGCGATATTTTATTATATACTGTATATTGACGACCTAGTTAAGGCGGTAGGGTTTCCAAGCTTAGGAGGGCCACCTTAACTGAAATATGCTGCGGGAAACCCTGTTCAGAATAATAATCAAAACATACACGGAGATTTACTGTTTTTGAATCAGTGGATGCTTCAGTGTTTTATAAGTTGCATAAGAGCGCCACCTAGTGATAATAGCGGAAATACGGATACGTAATCATTTTCTCCTAATTTATGAGATAACTCGTCCATGGCGGGGAAAGAGTTAACAAAAATCTAAATACCGTGAACAGGAAGACTTTACTTCCATATTGTGACCGAAGTTAAACCGAATCTCACACGAGGAAAATAGCAGACATGACTTGTGTTTCCACAGTGAATTGATTGGATATAGAAAAGTAGGTGTTTTATTTAGAAATTGGACAGACAATTCAACGGATGCTGATGTCATCAAAGAATGATCGCCACAAGGCAATGTTTTTCTTTTTAAATTTTGATTAAAGTTTACGAGGGCACATTACTTTTTTTTCAAATAATGACCCACACAGATATTTTTTATAATAAACACTGCAATATTTCATTAAAAATAAGAATCGTCAGTTTTGATTTCATGGGGACTTTAAAATACAAAAGCTATGCATTTTCAAATAAGTAAAGAAAGGCCATTGCAATCTGACTTGCTGAAGCATAAATGATTCCTGCATGATCTGCATAACAATAAGTTTTAATTGCTATTAAAATTCTGCAGCAGGAGCATGCATGCAAAGTCATTTATTAGGCAGTCAAATACACGTTACTTTGTTCTCATTGGGCACAACTAAAATTTGCTTAACCGAACATGTTTGCAGTCTTGTTATTATTACACACTGTTAACCCAGAAATTGTCTTTACTCAACCAATGAAACAAAAGCTTAAAAAGTTTAGTTGATTTAATTGTTAACCTTACAAAATCTATTAAACTAAAACATTCAAGTAAAATGAACTTAAAATTATTAGTTCATGTTGTGAGGAATACCCATAATCCTTTGCGCCTGAATATTTAGATTATTTTTTGCTTTTTCACAAATTAAAAACTGATAAGAACTTTCTCTATTCAAATATTTGTTAATAAAATGTCATATAGGTTCAAGCTCTTATATTATTGATGTTGTTTTGTTGTATATGATAATTTTGTGAAGTCACCGTTCAGGTGATCAGTGTTTCCGTACATGAACCCTGTTCAAAACATTATATTGTATTTCTCTCCACTGTACTTACAATGTATGTCAAAACACATTTTTTGTGTGTTTCTGTGGAGAATCACGTTTATTCAATGATTGACTTAAAGTCAGTCATTAATTTTTGTTATAATACTATTTATAACATCAAAAGTAATATAAAGTGATGCAACAGGTTTCCTCACACATTTCTAGTAATGTCATCTAATCTGGGTTAAGAGTGCATTGGAAGAAATTAAAACATTAAGTACATTAAACTTAAAATTAATTGTTATTTCAACCAGGCAAAATCAACTTTTTTAGGGCAACGAGTTTCCATAAATTTTTTAGGTTCAATCAACCTGTATGGGCTTACAGTGCAGAAAAGAGTTCAAGAAACAGAACCCGCACATAGCAAAGCAGAACACAGCTCTCAACACCTTAAAAATGTTTGGATCCCAATAAAAACAGAGCGACTGAGCAGCTTGGAAACAGTTTATCGCTGTGGCTCTCAAGAGGCGAGCTTGTGTGTGTGTAATGTGTGCCCTCATCCCCTTCCTGTGCTCTACAGAGGGGCCAATATATCACACACAAGGGTCCAGTGTTCAACCAATGGCCACTTTCACGTCAGGATAGAGAGTCTTTTATGGGTTGTGCAATATGAGTGTCATATCTGTGAATGTACATGAACTGAGCTTAATGTCTTAATAAAATAATAATATAGCTATATAATTAATAAAATATAGCTATTATGAAATAAATATATAAGGGCAATTCCATGCAAATGGCAACCTTATTATGAAAAGTAAAATTGTTAGCCCAACAAAAATCTCAGATATTTGGGGGTTTAAATATCCATGCAAAGTCTCTGTTAAAGTTTTTAAAGGGATACTCCAGACAAATATCAAAATTACCCCATGATGTACTCACCCTCAAGCAATCCGAGATACATATGTCCATCATCTTTCAGACGAGCACATTGGGAGTTATTTTAGTAAATGTCCTTGCTCTTCCAAGCTTTGTAAATGGAAGAACAACTTTTAAGTTTAAACCCTAAAAAAGTGCATTAATCATTCACAGAGGTAATCCACACGTCTCCAATGGGTTATTAAAGGTCATTTGCGGGTAATCAATGTGATCTTGGACTCACGCAAGATCACGTCGTTACCGGAAGCTAGTTATTATAGTTTATAAAGTTTAAAATATGGAAATTTGTCTGACAATATCACTTTGACTACCCACAAAACACCTTTATTAACCCCCTGGAGCCATGTGGATTACTTTTGTGAAGGATAAATGCACTTTTTTGGGCTTCAAAATCAGAAGTTGTTCCCTGATCCCTGTTTTCTCCCATTATAAGCTTGGAAAAGCAAGGACATTTACTAAAATAACTCCAAATGTGTTTGTCTGAAAGATGATGGACATTTCTATCTCAGATATTGGCTGAGGGGGAATGAACCATGGGATAATTTTGATATTTGTCTGGAGTATCCCTATAAAGCATTTTTTTAATCATTTTCCATTACATTTCAGAATTGTCACGTTTCTTTCTCATGAATGCACCTTTAAAGGCGTGGTGCATGATCTCTGAAAGCCAATGTTGATATTTAAAATCACTTATAAAACGGCTAGTTCCAATCCTTGATTCTGATTGGTCAATAGGTGTGCTTTATTCACAATAAAACACTGCTATGACCGCTTCACCCAACGGTTCTATTTAATATCACTGCGCCCCTAGCAACACCCTTAGCAACACATAAACATATAATGAGACAAAGTCTGAGAACAGTTTGTTGTTTTTATTTGAACTTTCATGTTGTTGTTCGCAGTCAGGGACTATTTTTTCTAGCGGAAGGGATGCTTTTATTGATTTAACTTCATGAAAGTTGCACTAATATTTTTTTTACTTTAATATTGTGTGGTAACCGTTTTATAAAAGCAATAAGGTACTCGAGGCAACTGCTGTATCGTGAATAAGTAACGGCTGAAGGGGTTGCAGGCACTCCGCTTCGCGTCGTGCCTAACAACGCCCTTCAGCCGTTACTTATTCACGATACAGCACAGCCTCTCGTACCTTATTGCTTACTTAAATAAACACGCCCCTAACCCAATTGAATCTGGACCTTGTTTTGATAGACCCGCCCCACACATACCCAACCCAGGCAACGGTGTCGGTTAGTAGACACTAGTGATGCAACAATACACTTAGTTCACGGTTCAATACGTATTTCGGTTCTTGTCCACGGTTTTCGGTTCGGTTTCGGTTCTGATACCTTGGCCTATTAAAGTGTTTTTTAATTATTCTGTGCTTGGGTAACAGGAACAGCGAGATATTAAGAAGCAAAAATACTGGTTTTAATTGCAGTTCTCTTTATTTTTTGTAAATGCAAAATCATCTTACACATTTCTAGTGTATTGATACAATAATATAAGATATAATTAAATAAAGACATATAAAAATGATATCCTATTCAAACTGGGGAACATGTGAATTCATTACATTACATAAAGTTGCCATTTTATATACCTGTACTTAGTAAATTAAACTTTACATTGTAAATAAAGCCTATACCTTACTGCACTACTGTTAAATCCAACATCATGCTGTCTGTGTAGAAACCAAAAATGCGTTTCTCAATCAAGATTACTGGTGGGGTCTATCTTAGCATCATGCGCATTTTCTCTTCTTGAGTTGAACTTTTTGAGGACGGAAGACGTGTTTGAGGCAAATAACGCGCATTTGCTTCAATAACAAGCCCAATTTGCGTCATTCGCATTGCCCCACGCGAATTTGCATCTTTACAGTGATGTTTTATGTAATCTACGCGCGCAAATAATTAATCCACACCTCAGATTTAAAAGACAGTCGTTCTGCTGCTTTTTGTTGTCGTATTTCTGTTGGGGGTGTGCGCACGCGAATGAAATCTGACACCAGCATTGCAAGCAGAGTTCAAGCAGAGTTAACGCAGGTAGCGCACAGTGACTGGATATCAACTCGCTGTAAGCATGCAGATCATGCGGACGCGGACATTAACAAAAGTGCAGGGACTATAAAACTGATAGATTTGGATGGACAAACCGAAAAACCGCAATTCACATGCGCGTATTGCACCGTGGGGGTCGAACCGAACGGTTCAATAATGTATTGAGAATTGTGGCATCCCTAGTAGCCACGCCCCTTACTGCTGATTGGCCACAAGTGTGTTTTAGTACTCGGCCCGACTCCTTTTTCCAAAGTGTTTTTCAAAAATCATGCACCCTGTCTTTAATGTAATACAAGTTATATAATTCTTATTTAACTTATCAATCTAGTAGGCTACATAACTTAAGTAAAATCATTAACAGCACAGAACAAAAATGTATTTGTATACAGAAAAGCATTGCATTTTTAATTAAAATAATGAAATATAAAATGCCACTTAATTTAATATACTGTACGTCTGAATCAAATTCTTATATAAACTCAACCGCACTACATCTGTGGCCAAACCCACAGTGAGTTACACAAGCCGCAAATATTTCAGCATCCTCAACTTGCCTTTTCATCCTCGATGTCAGGGGTACAAACTGAACTGGGACGCCTGAACAGAGCAGCTATTCTCTGATTGGTTGAAAGCTAGATGACAATCAGAAAGAGCAGATGTATCACCAGAGGACGTTGCTCAGGTCATGTCTACATCGATCCGAGCGTACAGTAGCACACTGTGCCTTTTATTAGAAGACACAATCGACCCATCTGTAGATCAGGCAGAGGCACGGATCACGGCCACAGAAGCTCTATTTGTTCAATGACCTTCGTTTCGGGTGAAGCTGCGACCGAAAGGTTTTCGTGTCATGTACTTACAGTATAGAATTGCAGTGAGAAAATAAGGAAACACTTTGGGGAACATTCAATGCTGTCACCTCCTTTAAAAGCCACAAACGATTGCTTGTGTGAGTGCTGATAAAAAGCAGATACGCTCTCAGAAATGAATATACAAAAGCTGTCACCCTTTTAAAAGTACACCTTTGTACCTAAAGAGTGTGTGCACTTGTATATACGTACAAAAACCAGCACACATCACTACAGCAATAAAGTGTAATATCCAGGCTATTTGTATAGTAAGTAAAAGCCTCAATCAAACAGACGTGCAGCTCTGGTTTTTCTGTAGCTTTACTGGTGCGTCAAATTACACGGTGAGAGAAAGAAAGAAAATCAAGCAGGCAAATGTAATGACACACAACCGGTTCAGACACTAATCATGTCCATTCAACCGTTAACACACACTAATCATATATAATGCAAGAGTCCACATAAATATATCTCAATGCCTCTGGATAACTATATGACAGACATATGTGGGGAACAGCAGGGAAAAGACGAATATATGAATGAATGGAGCGTAGAAGGAAATACAAAAAGGACGCATAAGATAGATTTAACTCTTTCCCCAACCATTAAAGGAATAGTCTACTCATTTTCAATATTAAAATATGTTATTACCTTAACTAAGAATTGTTGATACATCCCTCTATCATCTGTGTGTGTGCACGTAAGCGCTGGAGTGTGCTGCGACGCTACGATAGCATTTAGCTTAGCCCCATTCATTCAATGGTACCATTTAGAGATAAAGTTAGAAGTGACCAAACACATCAACGTTTTTCCTATTTAAGACGAGTAGTTATACGAGCAAGTTTGGTGGCACAAAATAAAACGTAGCGCTTTTCTAAGCGGATTTAAAAGAGGAACTATATTTTATGGCGTAATAGCACTTTTGGGAGTACTTCGACTCGCCTGAAAAGTCCGCTCCCCTTCTCACTCTCATAATGGGAGAGGGAGGGTGTTACTGCGCCGAGTCGAAGTACTCCCAAAAGTGCCACCACGCCACACAACACAGTTCCTCTTTTAAATCCGCCCAGAAAAGCGCCACGTTCCACCTTGTACCACCAAACTTGCTCGTATAACTACTCATCTTAAATAGGAAAAACGTTGATGTGTTTGGTCACTTCTAACTTTATCTCTAAATGGTACCATTGAATGAATGGGGCTAAGCTAAATGCTATCGTAGCGTCACAGCGCGTTCCAGCGCTTACGTGCACACACACAGATGATAGAGGGATGATTCAACAGTTCTTAGTTAAGGTAATAACATATTTTAATATTGAAAATGAGTAGACTATTCCTTTAACGAGTTTTTACCCATATTTCCACTATTATCCACTAGGTGGCGCTCTTACTCAACTTATAAAACACTAACCGTACATTCACACAGGGCGAAAGCGTTAACGCTTGACGGAAGGCTTGTATGATGCGGTGCCAACAGCCAATCACATGCTCCGGTCCTCCATAAACGTAGTTGGCTGGCTCTGCCTAGTTTATTTGCATAAGACGATCTGATTGGCTGACGCATGCGTTGCCGCTTAAAAAGTTGAGAAATGTTCAACAGCGACGGATCCACAATTCAGTTCGGCAACACATGACGTTACCCATTAAAAGTGAATGGGAAGCGTTACTAAACGTGTTCTCTGATGTGATGCCTCTTTTTTTAGCAAAAATTTCAGCCATTTTAAGCGCAAAGTAATTTAAGACATGCTTCTTTTCAGCCTTAAATAATGGCGCAAATACCAGTCTTATCACACACAAACATTAGTTAATCGTGTTGTGTGAATCATTTAAATAATCCCCTTCCCACAAAGATCAGTTGCAAAAATAACTAGACCACACCGTTTCAGCACTAATTATCCACTGCGCGTCTTTAGTAAATCCCGACAGTCGTTATTTAATGACAAAATTATTGTTTGCGCTGGCACAAGCTGTTTGTAAATCTGGCCCTAAAGCAGTAGTCTCCAACATGTTGCCCGCACGGTGTCTGTGAGTTGCCCACCAAAGCACATTCTATTAAAGGTGGGGTGCACGCTTTTTGAAAAACGCTTTGGCCGAGGGAGTTGTGCCGAGTACCAAAACACACTTGTAGCCAGTCAGCAGTAAGGGGCGTGTCTACTAACCGACATCGTTGCCTGGGTTGCGTATGTGTGGGTCGGGTCTTTCAACAGAAGGTCCAGATTCTATTGGGGTAGGGGCGTGTTTGTTTAGGTGATTTCAAATATCAACATATGCTTTCAGAGATCGTGCACCCCGCCTTTAATTGCCTCCATTTGAATATTTATTTATTACATATTAGCTTGACTTATTTTATGTATGTTAACATTTTAACAATAAAACATATCAACAAATAAAATCAAATCAACTGGTAAAACAAAAAAGTTTTGACTAGACTATATCAAAAAGTAGAACTCTAGTTTTATCCATTGTGGTAGCCCTTGGTCACAAAAAGTTGGAGACCCCTGCACTAAAACATCCATGGATCCAAAAAGAGTGAAAACTCTGTGTATGTTTTGATCATCGCTCTAAATCTGATCTGTAACAAAAATAGAGATCCCTTTAGTCATTTACGAAAATGCAATTATCTCAGCTTTATGTTAAAAATTAGGTATTTTTAAAGAAACCTACCCATATTTGAGAAGTGACAAAAAGAGAACAAATAAGGATAGGATGAGACTTTTTTTGTTGTTTAAAAGCAGAGGGTCTGTTCTTTCATTTGATATATTGTATGTTTATAAAATAACATTTTTTTTGAAGGAATTAATTTTTTGTAAAAATCACAAAAAATGCTGAAGCTGGTTGGCAACTTAAAAAAAATGCTGGCGGGGAAAGAGTTAAAAGAAAAAAAGGTTTATGATTTACACATTTATACAAGTTGAACTGCTGAATACTAAAGCAACAGGTCATTAAGTCGAAGAAAGACAGACAGACAGACAGACATAGATAAATAATAATTCTGACATAATAACAAGCAGAAAGATAGACAGACAGACAGGACTGTCACAGGTGTTTGTAATGTATACTGGTTATTAACAACAAGGTGGCACATTGATGTGTAATAGCCTGAATTATCAGTTTTATAAGTGAGAAAATAAAATCTTATTGAGGGAAAGGTGCGCGACATTTAAACACTAGCAGCTGTTAGATAGATGAGAGTTTGTGTTACTAAAAAGCCATTTACTGAATTCACAATGCTTTCCTATATAAAACGTAATAAAAAAGCATCATGTTTCTCTGAAGTGAAGTTGAGGGTTATTATGTCTCCAATCCTGCCTGTGTAATCTCTACAAACATCTCTGAAGATCACTGTATATACAGCCATGCGACTCTCAGCTTCTCCGTATACACATATTTCTTCATCCAAACCTTAAACTAAATACAAATGCTGTATCTGCAGCTGCAATCAGGAAGATATTTGTCTCAATTGAGTCCCTTCACACCTGAATAAGGTTTGAAAAGCTGATTTCAGCATCTCCGGACCCCTGACAATAATAGGGAGGTCACACAACTCAGAAAAGGACTGACAGCATTGACTGCATTGACCCCAGTACGTCAATAAGACATTGCAGAAGTAGGATAGACACACTGCCATCTACAGGCTGCAAAGCAAACTACACTTCTTATTTAAATGAAGCATGGCCGAGTCAACATCGTCTGCTACCCCGAATATTTTGGCTGTAGATGTTTTTTTTTATAAAATGTGCAAATTCAAGCCAACGTGAAAGAAAGTTGTATGTACCTGGTTCCTCTTCATTGTGATACTGCCTCACCAGTATTGGTGCAGGTCTGTGTACCGTCTCTGTCATCTCTGTGCTCTAAACACAAAACAAAGGAGATAGTTTAAGACAAGAGCAACATTAGAAGAAAGATGGGCGTCGAGTGGACACCATGTAAAGAGATTAGACAAAGCCGGGAACACAGTTTCAATCTCTCCGTCATTCAGGGGGGTAAATCCCACAAATGGGCCGCATACATACCACAGATCTTGGTTAATGAGGGTCTCAGGAGTGTCAACACAGCACTGAGGAGAGTACACTTTGTATTTGTGATTAGAAAAAGGACGGAGCTTAAAAACTCTAATTGATCCGACAGGACATCATGACTTAAAGGGGACATTTCACAAGACTTTTTTTGAAGGGATAGTTGACCCAATGATCAAAATTTTGTCATGAATTTCTCATCCTCATGTTTTTCTAAACCTATTAGATTTTTTTTCTTCTAAAAAACACAAAAGAAGATATTTTGATAAATAATCGTAAGCACACAGCTGATAGTACCCATTGAATTACATCGTATTTGTTTTTCCTACTATGGAAGTCAATGTGTGCTTCCCATGATTTATTAAATTATTTTCTTTTGTGTTCACTAGAAAAAAGAAATTCAAAAAAAATTAAATCAACATGAGGATGAGAAAATGATGACACAACTTTTATTTTTGAGTGAACTATCCTTTTAAGATGATCACATAAATCTTTGGTGTCCCCAGAGTACATTATATGTAAAGTTTTAGCTCAAAATACCATATAGATAATTTATTTAGCATGGTAAAATGGCCACTTTGCAGGTGTGAACACTTATTTTTGCCGTTTTTGGTTGTGTCCTCTAAATGCAAATGAGCTGATGAAATGCAAACACTGATCGCCATGATGATGGTTTGTTAAAATTAAAACTAAAATGTGCTGTGAATTATCACTTTCACTCTGCACTAAATGGCAGTGCCGTGGTTGGATAGTAAAGATTAAGAGGTGGAATTATTATAATAAGATCCCCTTTTGACATCACAAGGGGAGCCAAATTTTAATGACCTATTTTTTCACATGCTTGCAGAGAATGGTTTTCCAAAACTAAGTTATTGGGTTGTTCTTCTTCACGTGTTCTGAGACCGGGGTCTTTGTAGACCAAACAGATGCGTTTTCCAATTTTAGGACGTCTTCAAACTGAAATAGGCGTTTTTCCACCTCTTTGTCTGATTGGGTCAAATTGAGTGGGCGATTCCCAAATGCATTGTTTGAGAAGGAGGTCTCTGCAGAACAAAAAGAGGCGTTTCCCAGTTTTGGGTGCGTTTTCAAATTGAAATAGATGTTTTTCCATCTCTTTGTCTGATTGGCTCAAATTGAGTGGGTGATTCCGAAAGCATTTTTGTGAAGGAGGTCTCCCCAGAACAAAAAGAGGTGTTTCCCAGTTTTGGGGGCGTTTTCAAACCGAAATAGGTGTTTCCCAGTTTTGGGGGCGTTTTCAAACCGAAATAGGTGTTTTTCCACCTCTTTGTCTGATTGGCTCAAATTGAGTGGGCGATTCCCAAATGCATTTTTGAGAAAGAGGTCTTTGCGGCACAAATGAGGCGTTTCCCAATTTTGGGGCATTTTCAAACTGAAATAGGTGTTTTTCCATCTCTTTGTCTGATTGGCTCAAATTGAGTGGGCGATTCCCAAATGCATTTTTGAGAAAGAGGTCTTTGCGGCACAAATGAGGCGTTTCCCAATTTTGGGGCATTTTCAAACTGAAATAGGTGTTTTTCCATCTCTTTGTCTGATTGGCTCAAATTGAGTGGGCGATTCCCAAAGCATTTTTGAGAAGGAGGTCTCCACAGATCAAAAAGAGGCGTTTCCCAGTTTTGGGGGCGTTATCAAACTGAAATAGGTGTTTTTCCACCTCTTTGTCTGATTGGCTCAAATTGAGTGGGCGATTTCCAAATGCATTTTTGAGAAAGAGGTCTTTGCGGCACAAATGAGGCGTTTCCCAATTTTGGAGCGTCTTCAAACTGAAATAGGTGTTTTTTCCATCTCTTTGTCTGATTGGCTCAAATTGAGTGGGCGATTCCCAAATGCAATTTTGAGAAGGAGGTCTCCGCAGAACAAAAAGAGGCGTTTCCCAGTTTTGGGGACGTTTTCAAACTGAAATAGGTGTTTTTCCAGGTCTTTGTCTGATTGGCTCAAATTGAGTGGGCGATTCCCAAATGCGTTTTTGAGAAAGAGGTCTTTGCGGCACAAATGAGGCGTTTCCCAATTTTGGAGCGTCTTCAAACTGAAATAAATGTTTTCCATCTCTTTGTCTGATTGGCTCAAATTGAGTGGGCGATTCCCAAATGCATTTTTGAGAAGGTCGTCTCCGCAGAACTGAAATAGGTGTTAAAAAATAATGATGTACACTTTTCAGGCCTTCCGTACTTTTTTGATTGGATGGTCAAAAACGCCTAACCCCAGTTTGAAAACGCCCCAAAATTGTTCTGCAGAGACCTATACTTCCATGTTCTAAGTTGACAGAAGCACTGGGAACCCAATTATAGCACTTAAACATCAAAAAAGTCAGATTTTCATGTCCCCTTGCGTGAGTAAAGACTATTTAGGGAAACTTTTTAAAGGAAAAAAAAAATTTAAACAATTATAATTATTCACCCTTATGCCATTCAATATGTATATGTTATTCAGTTGAACACAAAAAATATTTTATAATAAAATGCCCTCATTCTATCTTGTACCAGACTGTAAAAAATATGGACGTAGTGTCTGTGACATCACCCGTAGGTTTCCGAAGAGCATTTTTAAAGCCTACCATTGCTATTTTGGCAGCGCGTCAACGCGCGCCACTCGTGGATAACCGAAAATGGGCAAAGAGGTGGGAAGTGGGTACAGCTGAGATGCCTGGTTGCCAAAACCATGCCCGCCTAGCTCGACTGTAATGACAGTTCACCCGTCACTCAAGTGACCAAGGCCTAATATAATTTAAAAATCCACCCCCTCACGCTAAATGAGCTATATAGACCAAAACACTTTTGTACCAGGCTGTAGACATATTATTTTTTGCTGTAAAGTTGGGCATTTTTACATGGGGGGGGGGTCTATGGGATTGACTCCTTTATGGAGCCTGTCTCTAGTGGCCAGTCGATGAATTGCAGTTTTAGTCACTTCCCTGTTTTTTTCACAATACAGACCCCCTTGGACTCAACAAGTACATTCATTATAAAAGTAATTTAAATGACTCCCATAAATATAATAATTATAAAAATAAATGTCTTGTGAGGTGAAACGATGGATCTCATTGGTTCTTGTGTGTCTAATGACAAAATATCACCATTGGGGTCACAAATGAGAGTGAGTAAATTATGAGAGTTTTCGTTTTTTGGGTGCGCTATTTCTTTAACAAGATTTATTAAATTAACACACACACTATTACTCATCTCTCTGAAATATCATCAAAGAAATAAGTTATTATTTCTCTATCACGCACAGACAGACTTGCATCATATAAAGCCACTTTACCTGTTGATGTACTATATTTTCGGGCTGAGGTGAAGAGAAAGTCATCACATGATAAACCTCAGCTTCTTTTGGTTCCCTTGACGACGTGAGGTTGATTGACACTCCGCCATCTACTGCACCTGGTTGTCACGGATACAACGGCACATCATTTCTGGTATTTTACAAATACACGTCTGTCAGATACTAACGAAAGCATGTTGCAATAATCGTAAATCACGTCCCCATGGTCACTACTAACATGTTAAAGAGATAATGACTAAACCGTTTAAAATCCGATCAGAATCCTATAACCAGGTATGCAAACAGCTTGACTGCAACATGTTTACACAGATCCAAGCCGCGCATCTGCAGTCTTAATGTGATGGTTTAGTGATTATGAACTTTGATTTGTCTCTGTTATGGGAACTCTATTAGAATTAAGAGGAAAGCAAAACAGCATTAAATTCTGGCTCCGTCAAGGATGAACTCTTGTATGTGCTTGCTGGGCTTTGTGTTCGTCTCTAAGCAACACTGAGGTTCATTTTACTGTGAGCGGAGCCGTCTTGGCTTAAAGTAAATATTGATATAGTCCAACACAGGAAGAGCTTTGGAACCTACACCAGCCCGGGACTCATAACTTACGTGTACTGTCCACACACTTTTGGACAGGAGGCGTTTACTTATCATTTAATGGCAGCTCCATTTCTATTTTGAGGTAGGATGCAAAACTCGATTCTGCATTTAGATTTTTGGACATTTATAAATATGTATGTACTGTAGAATTAAAAACAATATTGGTCGATTGCTATTTAAAACCAATCAGTTGTTTAAGCAAAGGTATGCATATGGAGCTGGCAATCATCCGAAAAACATCACTGGAAACGGCGCAGCGTCTCTGTGGTCATGTTTGGACACACTTCACAGGCTGTGTAAAAAGATGCTCGGAGTGGGAGAGAGCTTTGCTTCCTCTCTTCTCCCCGAGCCTGAATTCTGATGAAGTATCCAGAAAGCCTGACTTCCCTTGGGTCGACCTGAGCTCTCTCACTTTCTTTCTTTCACTCCTACTCTCTTTCTCACACACACACAAAGATCCTGGAGCACAAACGGCTCAATTCCCTGTGATCATATAACACGGGTGGTGTGAGATATGCTGCATTTAAAACAGGAAGGGTCCAAGGCCACCCAAATGGACACACTGAGAGTTAATGGCCAAAAAAGCGATTAATAGTTGAAGGAATAACAATGTAAAAAACTAAAAGTGACATTTAAACAGTATTAGGAGGCCAGCAACACACAGAGAGCAAAAACATGTCAGACTAGCTTTGTTGTCATTGCGTATGAGAACATCTTCAGTCCTATATATCTATCTGTCCATGTGTCCGTCCATCCTTCAATCCATCCATCCATCCATCCATTGGTCCGTCTGTCAATAAGATATCATTTCATCTATCTATGTATGTATCTATCTATCAGTCCGTCTATTCGTTTATTCATCTGTCTATCTATCTGTCTATTGGTTTCTCTGTCCGTCTGTCTGTCTGTCTTTCTATCTATCTACCTACCTACATATCTATCTATCCATCCGTTAATTCATCTATCATCCATGAGTCTATCTATCTGTCTGTCTGTCTGTCTGTCTGTCTGTCTGTCTGTCTGTCTATCTATCTATCTATCTATCTATCTATCTATCTATCTATCTAGCTATCTAGCTATCTAGCTAGCTATCTGTCTATCTACCTAGCTAGCTAGCTATCTATCTACCTACATATGTATAATTTCATCTATCTATCCATCCGTTAATTAATCTATCATCTATGAGTCTATCTATCAATTCATCCATCCATCCATCCGCCAGTATATCTATCTATCTATCTATCTATCTATCTATCTATCTATCTATCTATCTATCTATCTATCTATCTATCTATCTATCTATCTATCTATCTATCTATCTACATATGTATCATTTCATCTATCTATCCATCCGTTAATTCATCTATCATCTATGAGTCTATCCATCCATCCATCCATCCATCAGTCTATCCATCAGTCTATCAATCTATCTATCATCCGTCTATCAGTCTATCAATCTATCCGTCTGTCTGTCCGTCCGTCCGTCCGGATCTATCTATCTGTCTATCTATCCATCCGTTAATTCATCTATCATCTATGAGTCTATCTATCTATCTATCCATCCATCCATCCATCAGTCTATTAATCTATCTATCATCCGTCTATCAGTCTATCAATCTATCCGTCTGTCTGTCTGTCCGTCTGTCAGTCCGTCCGTCCATCCATCCATCTATCGATCCATCTATCGATCCATCTATCTTCCCATCTATCTTCCCATCTATCTATCTATCTATCTATCTATCTATCTATCTATCTATCTATCTATCTATCTATCTATCTATCTATCTATCTATCTATCTATCTATCTATCTATCTATCTATCTATCTATCTATCTATCTATCTATCTTCCCATCTATCCATCTATCCATCTATCCATCTATCCATCTATCTATCTATCCATCTATCTATCTATCTATCTATCTATCTATCTATCTATCTATCTATCTATCTATCTATCTATCTATCTATCTATCAGTCGTCTATCCATCCATCAATCGTCTATCAGTCTATCAATCTATCCGTCTGTCTGTCCGTCTGTCCGTCCGTCCGTCCATCTATCCATCTATCGATCCATCTATCTTCCCATCTTTCCATCTATCCATCTATCTATCTGTCTGTCTGTCTGTCTGTCTGTCTGTCTGTCTGTCTATCTATCTATCTATCTATCTATCTATCTATCTACCTATCGATCCATCTATCTTCCCATCTATCCATCTTTCCATCTTTCCATCTATCTATCTATCTATCTATCTATCTATCTATCTATCTATCTATCTATCTATCTATCTATCTATCTATCTATCTATCTATCTATCAGTCGTTTATCCATCCATCCATCAGTCTGTCTGTCCGTCTGTCCTCTATCAATCCGTCTATCCACCCCCCCTCTGTTCATCCGTCCGTCCATCTATCTAACTGTCTATCTATCCATCCATCCATCTATCCATACATCCATCATCCATCCATTCATCTATCTATCAGTCTGTCTGTATTTTCGATAATACGTTTATACCTGTGTGATCAGTGAGTACTTGTCCAGGTGACATAAGTGTGGCGTGAGGTGAGATCTCTGTTGTTCTGGACTGTGCGGTTCTCTGATGGTCTATAAGAGAGTGACCCGTCAGCATCATTTCTTCTGCAGCGGTCAGAACCGGCCTCTGACCTTCACTGATCTCTCCACTGCTCTCCTCCTCCCACCATCTCTGCCAGAGAAATAATAATGCTCATTGATCCTCTGCGAACCAAACATATGCTGGTGACGCCATCTACTGGACAACAGTTTTAATACAGTCATAATTCCCAAATTTAAATTTAGGAATCATGTTTAACAGAAAACAATACTCTTAGCTCAGACCATTTTCAGATTAACTGCTTTTTAAATTATAAATACAGAAAACAGCTTAACCCTCAAAATAAAAAAAATAAAAAATTTAAGGTACAATTGGTGAGACAATTATTGGTCTAATTGTGAGGGTCGTGTAATATGTTTCACTAGAGTCATGTGATACCTCTGGTTGTTGTAATTGTCTGACAGGACCGTGGTCCATTCTGGCCAATAGAGACAAGACAGGGTCATGATGAGCTGGGAGGCGTGGCGTTCTGATCACCTGACCCTCACTGGGTGGGTCATAATCCTAAAAAACAGAAATTTGTATCAAAACAGCCCATTCATATACAACCAAAGAAATCAGTTTCATGACTGTATGAGACTTTTGCTATATTTACCAAACACACATACTGTATATAAAGTGACATATGACAAGGACAGTTGCCATGGAAACTGACCAGACCAAGTGCTTTTAAACCCTTAATTATAGATTATATCTTATATTAAAATATTGTACTCTATATAATAAGCTGTGACGCAAACATTTGGTTCTGCTCGTAAAGACCGTGAGGTCAAACATTCACCATGTCCTGGACTCCATGCAGGGAACTGTTCAAGCTGGTCAACAAATTTGGCAGAAGGATGCCTTCCTCTTCCAGAGCTGCACAGAAAAAGGTGGGAATTCAATAACATTAATTTGCGCCCAATGATTTGCCATACTGTCTGTATTGTTTCAATGCTTAATTCACTAACCAAGACATTAGGTTGTGAAGGATGCAGAGAAATGTCTCAATCTAACATACTATGCTGGGACTGCTAGCTCACTATGACCAATACATTTAAAGCATATCTTTATAGTAGAATAAAATGTGACCCAGGGCACAAAACAAGTCATAAGGGAACATTCTTTGAAATTGATATTTATAAATCATTAAATGTGAATAAATAAGCTTTCCATTGATTTACAGTTTGTTAGGATAAGACAAATTTTGACTGAGAAACAACTATATGGAAAATCTAAAATCTGAGGGTGCAAAAAAATATAAATATTGAGAAAACTGACTTTAAAGTTGTCCAAATGAAGTCCTTAGCAAAACATATTACTAATGATGAATACATTTTTGATATATCTACGGTAGCAAATTTATAAAATACCTTCCTTAAACATGATCTTTACTTAAAGGGGACATATCATGAAAATCTGACTTTTTCCATGTTTAAGTGCTATAATTAATTTGTCTCCCTAGTGCTTCTATCAACCTAGAAAATGTGAAAAAGCTCAACCCAGTAACTTAGTTTTGGTAAACCACTCTCTGCAAGCATGTGAAAAAATAGGTACCTGAAATTTGGCTACCCTTGTGATGTCAGAAGGGGATAATACCGCCCCTTAATCTGCACTATCCAACCACGGCACTGCCCTTTAGTGCAGAGATCAGCTCATTTGCATTTAATAGGGCACACCCAAAACTGGAAATTAATGCTCACACCTACAAGTGGCAATTTAAAATGATACTATAAATTATTTATATGGTCATTTGAGTTAGAACTTCACATATGTACTCTGGGGACACCAAAGATTTATTTGACTTCTTAAAAAAGGCCTTGTGAAATGTCCCCTAATAATTTTTGGCATAAAAGAAAAACCTATAATTGTGACCCATACAATGTATTGTTGGCTATTGCTACAAATATACCCGGGTGATTCTCACGAAACTATTGAAACACCACGGCACTAATGATTTTAGCTAATGATTTAAAAAATAAATGGATGTTTTGCTAGACTACTTTAGATGACAGAAAAAATATTTACTGAATATTCATGTATAATAATAATGAAGAAAAATTAGGAAAATGATGTGTCCATGCCTGATGTTCTCATCCTCCGCAACACTTTTTGAGAACAGTTTAAGCACACATACAGAATTGTAATAAAGTTTGATTTTGAGTGACCAAGCACATGGACCAGTTACTTCAAGATGGCTACCAGGTAAGATCATTTTTTTACAGTTAATTTGAAATATTGTCTTGTCAGAATGCTTACACGACATTTTGATTATCATTACCGCAACAGATGCTTATTAAATGTTAATTTAATTAATAGAAGCATAAAACTTTGATTTTAAATGCATGTGCAGAATCTCCAAATTATGTTCTTTCAGGTTTGTCATGTCATTTTGAAAATATGTCAGTATTGATGTTTTCTGACTGTTGCGGTAATGAGATTTTTTAGGATTAATTTTTTTAATTATGTTACAAAAAGTGTTAAATGATAAGTAAAAGTTTTTAAATTAATGTTCCCATTTACTCCAGACTTTGTTTTTCAATGTCTGGTGGGGAAAAAAGTAAATTTAAGCAATTTTTACATTTTCATGCTTGACATTTTTAAAACCAAGTTTTCGTGAGAATCACCCACCCGTGCAACTTCAGACTTCGGGTTTTGTGGTCCAGGGTCACAAATGCTTGGTTATAACACTCCACTCAGTGTTTGAATTCCCTCTGAGGTTCCCTTAGAAGACAGCTCTCTAGACAGTGAGGTAGCTCACTAGGGTTTGGAACCGAGCTAAAATTGGATCAGTGTACGTCTGTCTGTTTGTGTAGTTAATCTGGTACCTCTGACTGCCGCCATCTGGCCGTGACTGAGTAACAGCTCTCCATCAGAGATGTGCCTGGCTGGCGTCTCGGTTTCAGTCACTGTATCAGTGGAGCTAGAGCTGCTCTCTTCTGTGGAGGAGGATTCAGACTCAACCGCAGGAGGAGGTGAAAGAGTCTCTGGTTTGGAGGGCAGAGGTGATGCTGTAGGGATGACCGACTCTATCTCTCGGGCTACTGACGTCACACTGTTTAGATAAAAAGAAGGTCGGTGTTTAAGCAAAACAAACAACTGTTTAATGGTCAGAAAGAAAATGGAAAATTATTGTTTATGGTGCAAGAAACCATAAACATTATAAGAAAAAAGAAACAATTTTAGATATTTTTAGGGCTGTCAAAAGATTAAGCTCAATTAATTGCATACAAAATAAAAGTTTGTATTTGCATAATATATTTGTGTGTTTATTGTGTGTAATTATTTTGTATATATAAATACACACAAACATGTATACATTTAAGAAAAAATGTATGTATTTATATATATATATATATATATATATATATATATATATATTTTAATCTATATATAATATAAAATATATCAAAATTTAATGTAAAAGTTTCTTAAATTCATACATGCATGTGTGTGTATTTATATATACAAAATAATTACACAAAGTGCACACCTATATATTTTGTATGCAATTAATGCTGATTAATCTTTTGACAGCCCAAATTGTTTTATTTAAAAAAGCTAATAAAATCCATTTTATATGATAGATGCATTATTGCATGAATCATTTGTAAAACTGATTGAGTTTTCAGTTTATGAGCAAATGTGACCCTGGACCACAAAACCTTCACAAGTAACACAGGTATATTTGTAGCATTAGCCAACAATACATTGTATGGGTCAAAATATATTTTTTATGCCAAAAAAATAGGATATTAAGCAAAGATATTTAGTACATTTCCTATTAATTGACATTTATTATGTCCAGGGTCACTTTTGAACTCTCTCTGAGGTTGACTGATTTATAATAATGGTCAGCAGGGGGCACTGTGGGATTATTTGTTCATCTGTATTGCACACCACCATGTCTAGAGTAGACCCATGTATTCATTTTTGGTACCGCAAAAGGTAAATTTAAGTGTTTTGGTATCATCAACTCAAAAACTAGATTCAACAAACACATGCTGAAGCTGCTGAAATTATTTCTTTTTTTTTAAATCTGCCTATAAAACCAAATAGATATCACTGAAACTGATGTACTGAGACATCACACTTACATCTAAAAAATGGTTAAAAAAAACCAATATGAATGTGGCACACTTTGCTGGGTATGAGTAGCTGTTCAGTATAGTTAGATCAAAACGACTGTTTATGTTTTATGCTCTGCATGAGGATACAAGAATACAGTATGAGAATGAAACAGTAGCACTGTAACATACACTGGCTGAGGCTGCTCCTCCTCTCTTTCTGTCTGTAGGGGGAGCTCTGACTCCAGGCTGACTGACTCTGAGCTCTGACTGGCTGGAGGAGGAGAGGGTGTGGCCACCCTGATGGGAGATGGGATTGGTGTAGTAGTCGGTGTGTCTACAGGAATACCAGCTGGACCTGAAACAAAGACAGAAACATTTTAATTCTGACTAATGCGTGCTGGCAGCATGCAAACTCAAAAGGATTTAGTACAGTAATAAAATGGGCGACCTGGGGAAGTTGAAGCCTGAGGTTGGTTTTCTTCGGGAGACAAAGCTGTAGAAAGATGCTCAGAGAGATCTGGGGTTCGGACAGGAGATGGTGGCTCTTTCAGGCTGGGTTCAGGTGTGGGTACTGGTGTTGGCACTGCTGTCACCTCCTGGAATATTAGCAAGTGGCAAATATTATCACCATTGTAGTCACATTTTTTTGTTTATGATTAGCCAAAGATTTTTTGGGAGATGCATCTATTGACAAGGCATTCCCATATTGCATTGCGACAAGCTCAGGAAAAAAAAATCAAACATGGCAAACAAAGTATGAATAAATATATGCAAGGCGCACCAAGTATTAAACATCATTCACACAGCACTTTGGTCCCAGAAAATAACCGTAAAGTTGCCAGAAAGAGTTGTGTGCACGCAAACACGTCCCTAAAATCTTCTGGGATCAATCCCGAAAAGAGAACCTAGTAACATTCCCGGAAAATCCTCTGTGTTAACAAGACGCAGAAACAATGCCGTAAGGGGCGAGCCATAGTGAAGATTTTCTGTAAATGTTACGGCAATATTACTAGGACCCTTTTACGGGAGCGATCCTAGAACATTTACGGGAGCCTCCTTTTTAAGAACATTTTCTGAGACCAAAGTGCTGTGTGACAGATAAAGTACACAGGCAGACAGACAGACAGAATGATAATACAGTAGATAGAACGATTGACAGATAAAACGTTAGACAGACAGACAGACAGACAGACAGACAAACAGATAGATGGACAAACAAACAGACAGATAGATGGATAGACAGATAGATGGACAAACAAACAGACAGATAGATGGATAGACAGACAGACAGATAGATGGACGGACAGACAGACAGACAGACAGATAGATAGTTAGATGGATAGACAGACAGAATAATAGATAGATGGATAGATAAAATGATAGAACGAAAGAAAGACAGACAGACAGACAGACAGAATGATAATAAATAGAAGGATTGACAGATAAAATAATTAGACAGACAGACAGATGAACAGATAGATGGATAGACAGACAGACAGACAGACAAACAGACAGATAAACAGATATTTGGATAAACAGACAGGCAGACAGACAGTACGACAGACATATAGATACATACAGTAGCTAGACAGACAGACAGACAGACAGACGGATAAATAGACAGACGGATAGACAGACAGACAGACAGAATGATAGATAGACAGATAGATAAAATGATAGAATGATAGAATGATAGACAGACAGAATGATAGAAAGAAAGATAGATAGACGGATAGATAAAACCATAGAATGATAGAAAGACAGACACACAGACAGACAGACAGAATGATAATAGTTAAAATGATTGACAGATAAAACGATAGACAGACAGACAGACAGATAGACAGATAGATGGATAGATGGACAAACAAACAGACAGACAGATAGATGGATGGATAGACAGACAGACAGACAAATAAAACGATAGAATAATAGACAGAAAAACAGACCGACTGACAGACAGATGATACAAAGATTAATAGAAAGAACAATGGACAAATAAAACAATAAACAGACAGATAGAATGACAGACATACATACAGACAGAACGACAGACAGATAGATAAAATGATAGAACGATAGAATGATAGACAGACAGAATGATAGAAAGAAAGATAGATAGACATATAGATAAAACCATAGAAGGATAGAAAGACAGACAGACAGACAGAATGATAGAATGATAATAGATAGAATGATTGACAGATAAACGATAGATACACAGACAGACAGACAAACAGAAAGTTGGATAGAAAGACAGATGGACAGAACGACAGATAGATGGATGGATAGATGGATAGACAGACAGACAGACAGACAGACGGATGGATAGATAGACAGATAGACAGATAGATGGATAGACAGATAGATGGACAAACAAACAGACAGACAAACAAACAGATAGATGGATGGATAGACAGACAGACAAATAAAATGATAGCATAATAGACAGACAAACAGACAGACAGACAGACGATAAAAGGATTAATAGAAAGAACAATTGACAAATAAAACAATAAATAGACAGATAGATAAAATGATAGAACAATAGAATGATAGACAGACAGAATGATAGAAAGAAAGATAGATAGACAGATAGATTAAACCATAGAAGGATAGAAAGACAGACAGACAGACAGACAGACAGAATGATAGAATGATAGTAGATAGAATGATTGACAGATAAAACGATAGATACACAGACAGACAGATAAACACATAGATAGATAGAAAGACAGATGGACAGAACGACAGATAGATGGATGGATAGACAGACAGACAGACAGACAGACGGATGGATGGATAGATAGATAGATGGATAGACAGATAGATGGACAAACAAACAGACAGACAGACAGACAGATAGATGGATGGATAGACAGACAGACAAATAAAACGATAGAATAATAGACAGGCATATAGATATGTCTTTTCAAGATCATTAGAAACTCATTGGTTTTTTGGGGGTTGTGTTACAGTTGTATCATCATGATAGTGTGTGTCTTCAGTACCTCCTGAGCGTGTGCTTGCTGTGTTTGAGCGGGGACATCGGGTACTCTTTCGGTCTCTCTCTGTCCCAACATTAGAGCAACGGTTTCAGTCAGCACCTCATTTACACACTGCCGTATGAGTTCAGAGTCCACCGGTACACCTGCATCCACAAACAACTGCACACCGGCACCTCCGGCTGTCTCCACTATCACACAATACAAACACAGAAGAATTCATTACATGTACATGGAGCAAGAATTGACTGACATATGATAATAACGCGACATCATTACAGTTAACAGTGCATGCATGTAAAAAAATTCTGCTTGCACTGAATGCATACATGTAATTTCAGTCTTTAAAATGCCCTATTTTTATTGTCAATTACACAACTCCATTTTTACATCAAGTTAGTATACTATAAAGGGACAAAACGCTTAATAATATATACATTCAAATCAAAACTGCATTATGCATAAAATGGCATGGCAACATTAGCCATTTCAACAATATTTAGAAGAAATGCATTTGCCAGCAAAGTAATTTCAAACTTTGCCCCTCAAGCAAACTACTCTGTTATTCGTGCACCCGTAAGCATTTTGGGCCGGTGCTATTAAAAAGCTAATATACAGAACTGACATTCTTGGCAGGGGTCCTGCTGTATTGTAAGGCCAAGGCTGCACTCAAACTCAAATTCAGTTCCTCTACATGAAGAAGAGTCAGGGCAGTCTGTGAATATGCTGACAACAGTTTGCTCGCGGCAGACTCGTAACCTCCTCTGCATATTTGATACATCATTGATCTTTCTATTAAACGAAAGCGAGAATTAATGAGGCAGGACCTCCACGCCGGCTGAGCAGAAGTGACGCGATGCAGACAGCCATGTAGTGGAGGAGGCTGATGACAAGCCATCTCACTTTAATTGGGAAATACAAACTCGCCGTGTGCTGACAGTCCTGACAAACGTGCAGCTCACATCCGACTGCACAGTGAATCAAGTTATGAGACCGGAACGTGGTGCAGCTTCACCACCTTCGCTGTTTTATGTCACGAGTTATTAATCGTGTTGTTGATTTTTACATTGTTCAGACATGCCAGTATAATGGTGATGATATATAACCATCTTACATTACTTAACATGATAGATTTCAAATGTGACTGCAAAACTCTATGGCAGTACAGCTGTAAAACATAATATACAGTAATTACATGATATAGTATGATACAAGAAAAAAGTATTTGAACCTTTTCTGCAATGCTAACGCAATTCTTTACCAATTGTAAGTATTTAGCTTTTATCCAAAAATGTTGGATGTAAATGTAAATGTGAGCTACATGACCTTAATTTAGTCATTAAAAACGATTTATTTTATATTGAAGATATAAAATAGTTGTGAGATTGCAGTACCAGTTTTAGCCACAAGTTTTGTGATTGCAGTACCAGTTTTAGCCACAATCCTACATACTGTTCCTTTAACAAGTTAACAGACAAAGATCATGGGCGGCCTCGCCATTACAGCCGAACGCTCACTGTTTACATTCATTGCTCATTTAAACAACACTTAGTCAACTAATGTGGTCAACCAATGCACCGTTTGAAAGATAAAAGAACACAAATTCATTTGCGTGTATGCATTCAACAATATAAATAACTTAGTAGGAGTTTTTGGTTATTCTGTATGAAGAGTAAAACAATGCAAGGCTATAACAAAGCGGACGAATCCTTACCTTTTTGTGTTCTAGCAACGAGATGTCTGGTCAAATAATGGTAACATGTATTGCTCTTCGAAGAAAAGTAGTCCAGTATCCAATATCCATAGTAAATATTTGCACAAAACACACTGACCGGTAAAAAAAAAGGTTTATATGTCCATTGTTTACACCCTCGTATCTGGTAAACATGTCGTCATACTCCCGTTCACTCGACGATTATGTCTTTCAAAACACATTTTTCGATAAATCCAAACGCGTCAATGCATCTAGTAGAGTGTTCTAAACAAAATGAGAGTAGTTCAAGTCATTTCTGATAAAAACTACCCCGGCAAACTTATAAAATAGTGAAAGGGGGCGTGTTCTGCAGGTAGTGTTTGCTTGTGCGTATGCAAAAGTTTTTTATAAAAAAAAATGGACAAATGACCAATTGAAATCATGTAGCGTCTAGTGACGTGTAGCTAATGATATGACGGATACACCCATGTGCGGATTTGCATAATGCTTGTATATTATAGTGTTGTTATCTGTGCGTATACATTAGCACTCAGAAGAGTTACGCACTCGTGCTCGTGCACATACAGGGCTTTGAGACGTCACCTGCTTGTTAGCACTTCTTACAATGGACTAGCATCGAGGACAGAAGTTTTTTCTCTTTCTGCTGCCTTGGAAGAACTTATGCGAAGCAGTGATGAAGAAAATGTCGAGGATACCGAAGAAGAAAGTGTTTGCAGTGTCGATTTGGAACAAGAGGAAATGTTTTTACACGGTCTAGATTGGTAAGTTATAAGTATTTTAGCGATCTGTACTGTATTATTCTTACTTCGTATTACATTTGTTTAGTGAAAGGCGTTTTATTACTTTGACTATTATACCTTATTAGTGCATTGATGCATCGTGTAATCAAAGTATTATTCAATTGCTAATATTGCGATATAACGTATTTGAAGGAAGACTAGTAACTTGCATGCGCAAATAAGGGCAAAATGTAACAAGCTCTTTCTAACTTGTTATTACAGTAGAAAGTGAGTTTCTAATACAGTTTGTTGTAGCCATAATACAGTTTGTTGTAGCCATTAGCATCACCTAGAAACACTTATGTAAAGCATGTGAAACATGTTTTACTGTATGTAGAAAGTAAAAAGTTCTTATTGTGTCAATGGGAGGAAAATGCAGTGAATACGTGATAGTTCGACTGTGTAATATTATCTGTTGCATTAGAAGATGCATTTCTAAACCTATTTGTAAATGTGAATAGGGATGCTGACACTTCTGATGAAGAGTGGTTACCAGAGGCCTCTGGACCACAGACAAATCATTCCTGCCTTTCTAAACATCTTCACCTGCGTTCACCTGTGCCAAGGGAAAAGGAAAGAAAAGGACACAGATAGAATCTCCATCTGACTCACGCAGTACTGTATGGTTGGTGAAATACAATGCTGTTTTGTGCATGTTTATTTAGAAAAGAAAACTGTACTTTGAGGCAGACTGTTGACAGATTATTGTAAGATAGTATTGTGAATGTGTGCAAATGGCATCACTAGAACAGGTCTGATGGTACATTACTCTGCTATTCATAATCCTAAAGTGTGAACTTTGTGTATGAATAGAGCAGGCATGATGGTACATTACTCTGATAGCCATAATCCTAAAGTGTGAATTTTGTGTATGAATAGAGCAGGCATGATGGTACATTACTCTGATAGCCATAATCCTAAAGTGTGAATTTTGTGTATGAATACAGCAGGCATAATGGGACATTACTTTGCTATTCATAATCCTAAAGTGTGAATTTTGTGTATGAATACAGCAGGCATGATGGTACATTACTCTGATAGCCATAATCCTAAAGTGTGAATTTTATGTATGAGTACAGCAGGGATGATGGGACATTACACTGCTATTCATAATCCTGAAGTGTGAATTTTGTTTATGAAAGAGCAGGCATGGTCATTACTTTGCTATTCATAATCCTAAAGTGTGAATTTTGTGTATGAATAGAGCAGGCATGATGGTACATTACACTAATAGTCATAATCCTAAAGTGTAAATGCAATACTTTGTAAATAGTTTGTATTTTTGACTCGTGTCACAGCACTGCCAAGCTATGTGCAATACTTTATCACAGTTTGTTGATAACTACTATATTGTAAACATATAAAAACCTATACATAAATTTGTTCTTTAATGTTGTACATTTTCCTAAACCATGCAAAATTATGTAAGTAAATAAAGACATTGTTTCATTTTATATGAGTAAGTAATTGGGTGTCCTTTTGGAGCCTTCAAATAGCACACCAAGAAAAATGCACCTAAATACCTTTTAAAATATATCCAGAAAGTTAGTATTTTCCAGAAAAAACAGTGTATATTATTCTGTCACATACTAAATCAAAATAAAATGTGTGGAAATGGTCAGATAAACATGTTAGACCTCAATGTAGAAGGTGGTAACCAAGTGTCCCTTTGGAGTCTCCAAGTGGCTTTTTTTGGAAAGACACCCAGACATACACTAACAAAAAAGCTTGTAAAAACCTCATTTTTGCTTGTATCAACTTCAAATTTTACAAATAGACTGTCAAGACCTGTGACTTTAGATCAATTATATTTTCAGGCTCATTTACCACTGGTTGGTTAGTTATTTTGCCATAGAAATGTAAGAATGAAAATATTTTAAAAGAGACAAAATCTTGAGCGCTGTATTTCTGCTGCCATATCTATGAAATATTTATTGCTAGAACAGTTCTGCATTTCTAGTAGTGAAATTTGAAGTGTTAGCTTTCAAAAGACACCTTGGTTATGTTTGTAGACAGTAGGATGCATGAGCAACAGCCTTTTTATTTTGGGTATGCCATTTGCCAGAGTGGGGGGGGGGGCTGGCTCGACGTCTAAGAGGTTAAATAGCTCACCTATGTCTGATGTCACACTATTCTCATGCTCTGATTGGCTGGCTGGATCAACCTGGGCAGTTTGAGGGAACATCCCAGTAATCATTCTGGCCATGAGCTGCTGCTCCACCCTATAAGACAAATGAAACACATTGTTTACTGTACCTGTTATTACACAATAATAATAGCTTGCTATTGTATTACTGCCACTCAAAGGGCTTATATTATGCCAAGTTTTACAAGAAGCAATATACTGTAAGTCTCAGGTGTGCTTTGAATGTGTCTGTGAAGTTTCATCTCAAAATAGCCTACATATAATTTATTATAGCATGTCCAAAATGCCCCTATTTGGGTGGGAGCAAAAACGCGCTGTTTTAATGCCTGTACCTTTACATGCAAATGAGCTTCAGCTCCTCACTTCCTTACCAGACAGTGAGCACGTTTGGTTAAAAACAGATCTAATTTCTGTGAATACCGTCTGAGACAATAGTATCTTTAGCCGCATTAGTGCTACAATGTGCTAACAAACACATTTAGAAAAGCTTTTAGATAAAATTACCCAGTCAGTCAGTGGCGGAGCTTTAACAGTGTGACATCACATTAACAAGAGAATCAAAACACCATGTCTAATGAGACTGCTTTGGTTTATTGGGAATTTTTTTCATTGTACGGTGCCAACACAAATTTACCTCTAAACACCTTGTTAAAGGGGATTTTGCATAATATGTGCCCTTTAAATCACACCTACCCACTGGTTTTACAGTGTATGATTTATCTATATAGTTTTATTTAAAGAAAAAATATTATATTTTATCAAAATATAATAGTATTCTCTGTATCAAAAACAACTTTTCTGCCTTTATGTTTTAACCACTCCTAATCCAATTAAATATTAGTTAATACAATTTAAAGTCCTCTCTTAATGTCCTGATGTCACATAACAAAGATAAATCCAGCTAAAGTAATTTTTTGTGATTTACTGTCTTCTAAATAAAACCATCCTACACAATGTAAAGAACATTTAGTGTAAATAAAATCTTCATATCTTTAAAATCGAGTAGGGTCATCTCACAGGGTCCCCACACATTAGTTAATTTAAAATTCAAAGACCTTTCAAGGACTTTCCAGGTCCAATACCCTCAAATTCAAGGAGTAAATGTGGGGACACATTTCATGTAAGAGCAAGGTTACATCGTGTTACCTTTTAAGATACATTGTTACAGTTCCCTTATGAGGGAACTCGTGCTGCGTCACTGCGGTGACACTTTGGGGACGCCTCCAGGGGTAAGTGCGTCTGAATGTGTATATCAAATTCAACCAATGCTAAGGCTTAACAACAAGGACAGGGTGATGCGGGAGCCAGGAAATATATCGCTATCTGAAATATTGCCAAAGACGGCGTTACAGAGACGAAGGAAGTATGGCAAGGGAAACGCAGCGTTTCGTTCCCTTCTCAGGGAACAACAATTAGATACGTAACCCAAGACGTTTTCATGTGTCAAACACAACTATGCAAAAAATAATTTTGGTATGAATCAACATTCACATACAGAAGATATAAGCATTAAAAGCGAACAGTTTAGCATGCTAGAATTTTTATGATATTATCCTACACTACACAGGGAATAATATGGATTTTTTTTTTTCAGAAAACTTCTTGCATAAAATAGATTCAAGCATTTTCAATGACCTGTATCTATGTATGTATATTTTAAAAAACTTCCCAGGGCCTTGAATCCCCCCCTCCCCCAGATTCACAAACTTTCAAGGATTTTAAGGACCCGTGGGAACCTGCATCATTAGATGAGACATCTGGTCATAACTGTAAAGCAAATTCACTGAATGATATTTGTACAATCTCACCAATCCACAAGTCTGTTTTCCAGAGTTTCTCTCTGTTGAATGGTGTTGAGTATGGGCTCTGTGAGCGATGTAGACCGAGGAGGTTGAGGAGGAAACGCTGGACCGTGATACAGAGCAGCAGGAGGGGACGGCAGTCCGTTCAGCTCTACAGGAGAGTCTGGAACTCCAACATGTGTTTCCTGAAATCAACACAGTCCCGAGAAACATGAGATCTCAGCAGTTTTACATACATCTGCCAACAAACTAACTTCTGCAAAAAAGGATTCACTGGAAGGGCAAAAATATTCTTGACAGCTCGCTGGATCAGACACTTAAATATTAACACAAAAAGACAGCAGTAATGTCAAACATATGTTATTTCACAGGAGCTGCAGAGAAGAAGGACGTTTGTTTTATATAATTTCACCTCTGGTTGCCGGCCAGCTTTCAACATTTTAGTCACTGGTTTGGATAATATTCAGATTTCTTTGGCCCGGGCTGAGGAAGGTCTGTGTAAGAAGCGATTAACTCATTTCTAGTGGCCCGGTGCCAGAGAAGGAGAGAGAAAACATTCTGCCAGCCGGGCGCTGAGCCGATTGAGGTTTATGGCTTCATCTGAGTAGACCCGGCCAAAACCGAAGCTCTAGAGACTAAGGGGAGTGACATTTAGGAGCTGCCAATGATCCAAGTCTGGGATCCAAAAGAGAATAAAAGAGCGAGATCACCAGGGTTTGCTCTAAAGTAGCTGCGGCCTTTATTTGGTTGTTGGGAAAACTCGGAGTGGGCGAAAAACACACCAGTTCTCGTTGAGAATTCACAAACTTAACTTAATTACAGGCAATTTTTGTGCAAATTACTTGAATTTTTATTGCACTCATTACTGATCTTAACTGACCTGCAATAACACCATGCATTAAGACCTTCATTTTTTTTTTAAATCACTTTACTACCAAAAAGACATGTTTGTCTGTGTGGTTACGGTTTATTTAAAGGATTAGTCAATTTTCTTAAAAAAAAAAATCCAGATAATTTACTCACCACCATGTCATCCAAAATGTTGATGTCTTTATTTGTTCAGTCAAAAAAAATATGTTTTTTGAGGAAAACATTCCAGGATTTTTCTCATTTTAATGGACTTTAATGGACCCCAACACTTAACAGTTTTAATGCAGATTAAAATTGCAGTTTCAAAGGATTCTAAACGATCCCAAACAAGACATAAGGGTCTTATCTAGCGAAACAATTGTCATTTTTGGCAAGAAAAATACAAAATATGCACTTTTAAACCACAACTTCTAGTCTTCCTCCAGTCGTGTGACGCGCCAGCGCGAACTCACGTAATACGTCATTACGTCAGGAGGTCACGGATGACAAATGCGAAACTACGCCCCAGTGTTTACAAGTGTGGTGAAAGAGGACCGCTCCGACGTTGTTGTATGTGGAATGATACTAATTAATGTCTTTGTGTCAGTTTATTGTTTAAAATGATCTGCAAATGTGCGATTCATATATGTAACACGTGACCTTTCCACGTCATTACGCAATTACTTGAGGTCGCGCTAGCTCGTCACACAGCCGGAGGAAGAAGAGAAGTTGTGGTTTAAAAGTGCATATTTTTTATTTTTCTTGCCACAAATGACAGTTGTTTCACTAGATAAGACCCTTATGCCTTGCTTGTGATCGTTTAGAGTCCTTTGAAACTGCAATATTAAACTGCATTAAAACTGTTAAGTGTTGGGGTCCATTATAGTCCATTAAAATGAAAAAAAATCCTGGAATGTTTTCCTCAAAAAACATAATTTCTTCTCGACTGAACAAAGAAAGACATCAACATTTTGGATGACATGGTGGTGAGTAAACTATCCGGACTCTTTTTTAAGAAAATTGACTAATCCTTTAAACTCCCAACTCTATGTATAGCAGAGTAACCGTTATTCGAACAGTAATGGTATTCGATTAGTAATAGTAATTGCAAGCCGAGAAAGTCCTGTGTTTGGTTTACTTAATGTTTGATAATGAATTAACAAAAAGTATAAATGCACACTATATAAATATGATTTCAAGGAATTGTTTAAAGGTCGGGTGCGTGATTTTTGAAAAACACTTTGGAAAAGGGAGTCGGGCCGACTAGCAAAACACACTTGTAGCCAATAAGCAGTAAGGGGCGTGTCTACTAACCAACATCGTTGCCTGGGTTGCGTATGTGTGGGGCGGGTCTATCAACAGAAGGTCCAGATTCTATTGGGGTAGGTGATTTTAAATGTCAACATTGGCTTTCAGAGATCACGCACCCTGCCTTTAAATGCATAAAGTCATCATGAAAGGAAAGTAGTGATTGTATTATTTTTTTCCCGTAGTAACGTATATTCGAGTGAAACTGCTTCTGAAATGAAAAAAGGTAGGGCGGGACTTGAATTATTTTATTGAGAACTGATAGGTTAGTGGGAAGATAGGTCATGTTGCAAAATTGCTAATCGCTGCCATCTTTTCCAGAGCCCCGCCCTCGAGTCATTCCTCGTGAATGGAAGTAAAGCAAGACTGTTTTGAGTAGGGAGCAGATTAGCGTTTTTGATTAAAGATTATAAGGGGAATTAAAAAAATAATGCCCACAGATAAGTCCAATAAATATTCCAATAAAATTAAGTTTATAATGATGACTTTAAAATGATGACTTTAAAGCTACATCGCCATCTCTGTTTGAAACATAAAATGCAAGTTACTTTACTTATCTTTACGTACATGGTTTAAGGACATAAAAATTACCTTTCCCGAAAAGTTTGAATATGACAGCTCAAATGATAAATAATTATAATAAGCTTAACGTTGCGAAACGGGGTATGGTTAGAAATAGTGTTTAAACACTGACGGTTTATGCATTTGCTCAAAACTTTCTTGTTTCAATGTTAACACTATTTTAATATGTATGTATGACTATATAAATTTGACTAAATAAGTATGGCAGGCCAAAATGAAGCAAAATGAACTTCTCGTGCAAAACTCTTTATTCTAATACCAAAGCTATTTAAACAACAAATAGCTTTTCTTCAGATAATAAACAAATAATATTGTTAATATATTTAGCTCATATTCTCTGATAACCAGAAATCAGCTGATTTCTCGATGGTTGTGGTGTGCTGTTGTAACCAAAAGGGGGCACTGTGGAACAGCTCATGTTATTGGTGAGCAAACCCCTCCATCGATTCATTATTCTCATAAGAAACACTCTTTTTCCCAGCAAAAGCCTGTGAGAACAACACCGACTTCCCTTCCTCTTTTCCTCCGCCTCCCGCCTAATGACTGCTATGCTATTTCGGTGCAAACTGACGCCTTGCCCTTGTACGACCGTGCGGTCCAATCGGCCTAATGCCCAATACGCCGAGCGTCCTGTGCAGCTTGTTAGCGGTAAATATAAGGGGCTTATGGCTTCATGTCAATGGTTGAGTGCGTCGTGACATGAGCGGAATTGCAAACTAGCGTCCCTGCGAACGCATGTGCGATACGCACCACACCCCTTCGATATCAATCCACCAAAAGGCCAATTTAGCGCGCGGTCTAATTGGATTTTTTTCCGGGCCGTGCAATGTTCTGAGCAGAATGAAATTTTAAAGTCTCATTCATTCTCTAGTCTTTGTTAATTAAAGCAAGCGATGTTCTCCTTCACCCATTGGCTCTGAAAATCTCATTATTGAAGTTGTTGATGGGCGATATTTTCGAGTGGGAGGGATGTGGAGAACGAGTAAATGCAAATCGGAAGGATGCAGGAATCGTCAAGCAGGCCGAAACCCTCCGGGCGGGTCGACATCGGGCTGTGAAATGACCTTTACGCTGAGAGCCGGAGAGTGTGTGGGTCGTGACTCGCTGAAATGTGTTTTTAATTGAATGTACCTGGCTGATGTCGGCTACTTCCAAGAAATTGGTTCCAGGAAAGACATTTTCCTCCTCATCTTCATGAGTGTGTCCTTCCTCTGCGGCCTGTAGGGCGGTGATACAGGGACAAAGGTTAAGAAGCTATGCAACATCTGCAAATTTCAAAATTCGTTAATAGCTGGGGAGATTAAAAACGTGTCCGTGTATATGAAAGTAATGAGAAACGGGAGACAGGAATGCTAGAATGGAAGATTATCGGCAGCTTTGACACCTAAATGACATTGGTTTGTGTAAAAAAAAAAACTTCACTTATTTCAACTGTTCCATAACAAAACGCCCGTCTCATCAACCAATGTCAGGACTCTAATCCCATTACAGAAGGGATGAGGCGTCCTTAAAGGACATCCCAATGAAGACACATCTATAAACTGTTGCTGAGGCGATTATGAGTCTTAGCATTGAAGAAAAGGTAAAAATCACGCGTCAGTTCTCCAGGTCTTTGTCTCACACAGCTAAACCTCGTTTCTATGGTAACCGAGAGAATCGAATGAGACGTGCGCGTGCTGCGAATGAGAGACAGATAGTGTTGTACGTGTTGCATTAGACTGTACTGTCATTGTATTTTCTGTTAAAAAGCAACCAATACAACGTAAAACTCTATTGTGACCCATATTACAATATACAGTAGCAGAATTGGTGTGCATGATGTGTCTCTATAAAATAAATCATGATGTATTTTGCAACATTGGCTGACTGTATGCTATCCGTGTCTTATGCGTACTGCATGCATCGGATATGCGGTAACGTACAGGACTGCAGCAAATGCGCACAATATTATTTACTATTCTGCTCACACAGTCGCACAATCACACCTGCATGCACAAATGTTCATTTATATCTGTGCACGTTCACAGAGAGAGGTTATTTTGCCTCTAGATTTTAAACAATACATAGCTTATCTACACCAAGAGCGAACCGTAACTCTCGAATGTAAAAGAAAGTGATGTTACATATTTAAGGGTTTTTGAGCATAATTTTCAGGTCCCGGGAAAGACGTGAATGCTATTTAAAATTCAAAGCTGTATTTGTGGTGTTGTGAGACTGCATCTGTAAATGCGTGTATACGTGCTGCGGATGTCTTGGCCCGAGTGTTTGTGAGTATGTGGGTAGCGGCTGCGGTCTGCCTGCCTGATGAGTCATGGGCATTAACCGGCCAGAGAAAGTGATAGATTTAGCCATGCAGTCATAGTGCCGCGGGCTGGCAGAGCACAACACCTCCGCTGTGCTGCAATGGGGTGATGATCAAACAAACACACACAAATACAGGTAAACACACATGCACGCGTTTTTGTTTTTCATGCAAGATAAAAACATCTCCCTCAACCATTGTAAAATCACTTGTCTTGATTGATTTATACGGTTTTGTTAATAAAAAATGTATTTATTAGGTTAACTCGACTGTCTACAGTTGCCAAGCAAAAATATGGTGCAATAATATGAAATTGAAACCGATGTGTGGTCGCAGCTGTGCATATATCATCTATTGTACAATAGTAGGGCAACCTGATAATCGGAGATGGGTGTAATATCGCAATGCACGTATCGCAATGGTTTGCGATAACTGAATGATTTAAATACTTAAAAAAGTTATGCATTACAGTAGGGACATGCTAGTGCTTAAAGGAATATTCCATTTTCTTAAAAGAAAAATCCAGCTAATTTACTCACCATAATGTCATCCAAAATGTTGGTGTCTTTCTTTGTTCGGTCGAGAGGAAGTTGTGTTTTTTGAGGAGAGCATTGCAGGATTTTTCTCATTTTGGTGGACTTTAATAGACACCAACATTTAATACTTAACTCAAAACTTAACCGTTTTTTTCAACGGAGTTTCAGAGGACTATAAACAGTCCCAGACGAGGCACGGGGGTCTTATCTGGCAGAACGATTGTCGTTTTTGACAATAAAAATAGCAAATACTTTTGGAGCACGACTTCTCGTTTGGATCCGGTCGTCATGCGCTAGCGTGACCCGACGCAATACGTCATGACGTCAAGAGGTCACAGAAGACGAACGCGAAACTCCGCCCCAGTGTTTACAAGTGGGGTGAAAGAGGACCGTTCCTACGTTGTTGTATGTCAACTGATACTAAATGATGTCTTTGTGTCAGTTTATTGTTTACAATGGTCCGCAAATGTGAGTTTTATATATGTAACACGTGACCTCCCTACGTCACGACGCATTTACGTTAGGTCGCGCTGGACCGGACCTAAACGAAAAGTTGTGCTTTAAAAGTGGATATTTCTTATTTTTCTTGTCAAAAATGACAATCGTTTTGCTAGATAAGACCCTTATACCTCGCTTGGGATTGTTTATAGTCCTTTGAAACTCTGTTGAAAAAAACTGTTAAGTGTTGAGTTAAGTATTAAATGTTGGTGTCTATTAAAGTCCATTAAAATGAGAAAAATCCTGCAATGTTTTCTTCAAAAAACATAATTTCTTTTCAACTGAACAAAGAAAGACATCAACATTTTGGATGACATGGTGGTGAGTAAATTATCTGGATTTTTCTTTTAAGAAAATGGAATATTCCTTTAACAGAAGCAACATTGGCCTCGTACACACAGCATTTAAATTCGGTTGTCACTTCACTTTGCTCTTAATCCTTATCTGTACATACACACTTCAGTAATTTACGAGACTGTGGGTTTACACCAGATGCGAGTTCAACGATTTGCGCGAGTAGATTACATACAAAGTAACTGCAAAGACGCGATCAGACGCATCCTTATGTGGGGCGATGCGAATGACGCGATATGGGCGGCGCGTTTGCTGTGAAAACACGCGCTATTCGCCTGAAACGCGTCTTCGCCCAAGTTGAAAATATTGAACTCGCGCAAAAAATTCGCATGACACAAAATTAAATCCCGTGAGTAATCTAGAGCAAGCAACGCGATGTGATTGCACGCTTCGTGTTTGGTGTAAACCCACAGTAACACCAGACGCGAAGTTAACCATTTGCGCGAGTAGATTACATACAAAGTAAATGCAAAGACGCGATGAGACGAATCCTCATGTGGGGTGAATGACGCGATATGGGCGGCGCGTTTGCTGTGAAACACGCGCTATTCGCCTGAAATGCGTCTTCGCCCAAGTTGAAAATATTCAACTCGAGCGAAAAATTAGCATGACACGAAGTTAAATCCCGTGAGTAATCTAGAGCAAGCAACGCGATGTGATTGCACGCTTCGTGTTTGGTGTAAACCCACAGTAACACCAGACGCGAAGTTAATCATTTGCGCAAGTAGATTACATACAAAGTAAATGCAAAGACGCGATCAGATGCATCCTTATGTGGCGCGATGCGAATGACGCGATATGGGCGGCGCGTTTGCTGTGAAAACACGCGCTATTCGCCTCAAACACGTCTTCGCCCAAGTTGAAAATATTCAACTTGAGCGAAAAATTAGCATGACACGAAGTTAAATCCCGTGAGTAATCTAGAGCAAGCAACGCGATGTGATTGCACGCTTCGTGTTTGGTGTAAACCCACAGTAACACCAGACGCGAAGTTAACCATTTGCGCGAGTAGATTACATACAAAGTAACTGCAAAGACGCGATCAGACGCATCCTTATGTGGGGCGATGCGAATGACGCGATATGGGCTGTGCGTTTGCTGCGAAAACACTCGCTGTTCACCTTAAAAGCATCTTCGCCCAAGTTGAAAATATTCAACTTGAGCAAAAAATTTGCATGAGACACAGTTAAATCCCGCGAGTAATCTAGAGCGAGCAACGCGATGTGATTGCACGCTTCGTGTTTGGTGTAAACCCACAGTAACACCAGACGCAAAGTTAACCATTTGCGCGAGTAGATTACATACAAAGTAAATGCAAAGACGCGATCAGACGCATCCTTATGTGTGGCGATGCGAATGACGCGATATGGGCGGCGCGTTTGCTGTGAAAACACGCGCTATTCACCTGAAACGCGTCTTCGCCCAAGTTGAAAATATTTAACTTGAGCGAAAAATTAGCATGACACGAAGTTAAATCCCGCAAGTAATCTAGAGGGAGTAATGCGATGTTCCACGTTTGGTGTGTACGTAGCATAACTCCAGCAAAATGCAAGTAGTGACAACCGCATTTAAAGAAACTCTGCATAGTGTGTACATAACCGAACTGAACAACTAGTTGTTAATGAAGTATTTAAACGTGCATCATGGACATGACAGGTCTCTCTTCTGGAAAAAAGAAATGCCTAGAAAGTCTTCTGTATGCACGGTGCAGAAAATGACTACTGTTGCCAGAACTTGCACGAAAAATACAGCGAACAAGATAAAAATAAATCCAAATGCTTTACCTTAAAGGTCAAAATATTAGGACCGGCAGCTTCACACTTTAATAACACCAAAAACTTGATCGCTTTGTGAGCCATAAACGGTTAAGCACCACAATGTGATGTAAGTACAGAAAAAGACGAGGATCTGGCAACACTGCAAGAAATCACTCTGTTTGTGGAGCAGGCTCTCAAATGCGTACCACACACAACGCCAAGACGAAGGTTTCTTGTAATATTATTTTGGTCAAAGCTATGAATGATAAGCACCCGAGACGGCAGAACGTTGCTATGGTTATCTCTGTGTCAATCATTTTTGGGAGTGAGTCTTATTAACAATTTGTTATCTGTATATCATAATTACTATTTATTAACACAGTTTAACTATTTATTTATAGAAGATATGAATAGATATTTTAGGAAAGTGGTCCCTCGCTAAAGGTTCATCATATGTGGGGTCCCTGCCATCATAAAGTTTTAAAAACCCCTTGCCTAGATGACATTTTGATTGTTAACAATAACATCAAAATACAGCTCTTTCTTGCCTTTCAGCTTTTCTTCGTTCATTGTTTCTTATGCGATGTTTACTAAATCACTTATTTCAATAATTCAGTACAACGTCACTAAACTCCACCCTCTCGCAGGGAGTTGTGGGTAATATTGAGCATTAAATATTTTTCCGACATTGACGAGTTAACTTGTCAATTAAGAGAAAATGCTTCCCTGCCAATGACGAGTTTTTCCGGCAATCCGTATTTCAGCTATTAACCACCAGGTGGCACTCTTACCCAACTTATGAAACCCGAAAGTATTCCCTTAGGGCAAACAGTTCAAATCTGTGTATGTTTTGAGGATCGCTCTGAATCTGATCTCTAACAAAAGTCCTTCACAAAAATGGAATTATCTCAGCTTTTTGCTCAAAATTTTGTATTTTTGAAGAAACCTACCCATATGTGAGAGGTCATAATAAGAGAACAAATGAAGGTACGATGAAACGTTTTTTTTTTTTTAAAGCAGAAGGTCTGCTCTTTCATTTAAAGGAATAGTCTACCCCTTTGCCATATTAAACCATGTCATCACCTCAACCCAGACGAATCAACACATATCTATCTTCTTCCATGCGTGCACTGTACAGCGCATCGTGAATGTGCCAGCATCCAGCCCAGCCCCATTCACTCCTATGGTACCGAACAGGGACGCCACCAAACACATCCGTGTTTTCCCTATTTAAAGACATGAGGAGTTATACCAGTAAGTATGGTGCCACAAAATAAAACTTTTTTTTGGTACCATAGAAATGAATGGGGCTAGGCCAAATGCCAACACATTCACAACGCGCTGCACCGTTCACGCATTGAAAAAAGATAGGTATGTATCAATTCGTGTAGGTTGAGGCAATTACATTGTTCAATATGGCAAAAGGGTAGAATATTCCTTTAATATATTGTATGTTTATATATTTAAAGAAACATTTCCTGGAAGCATTAAACTTTTGTGAAAATCATAAAAATGCTGGCGCTGGCTGGCAACTTTTTTTAAAAATACTGGCGGGGAAAAAGTTAAGGGGACGAGAAGTACAGCGCCTCCTTACATAATGACACTCTTTTTAAAATTCGAACACATTATTTTCTTTGAGTGTACGCACATTAGGGGTGCCTGTCCGCGGCGCGTGACCTGACGTGATGCAACGATGTGCGACCCCTTAAGAGTGTGCATGGACCTGCACTTCAAAATTTTACCAGAAGCAGTAGACCATCCGGGTACTTAACATACCATGATTTGGGACATACTATGTCGAATACGGATAATAGGCGAATTGGGACACATGGTTAGTCTCTACTATTATGCTATTACGTAGAATCCTACAACTTTTATTCACTAGCTCATCATAACAAAATTAATATAAAAATAAAGGTTGAACCGTAAATGTTAAATATAAAACAATCATGTTCCCAACCTTGATACAGATTAGATTTTTCAAAATGTATCAACTGACTTCGATGTAAATGTAAAAGAGACAGGTCTACGGTTATTTCCAGACAACTGTAATGATGACTATGATGCTAACAGCGGCAGGCAGAGCACAGAGCGTCTTTGTCCTCCCAAACGCTTGCTCAGAATCCTCGAACGTACTGACACAAAACCAATGAAGCTGCATCTGTTGCCTAGCAACCAGATGTGAACGACTGAGGTCGAGATCGGAGGAGTGAGAGCAAAATCGCTGCCGGCAAAGTCCCCTCTGAATCATTATGCATTCAGCCCCACGCACACGGAGAAACACACACACCTCATCCATCTTCATCCGCTCGAGCGGCTTCTGAGAGCAGAAGCACACACTCGCTCACGCACGCAGCTCGGCAAAAATCAATGGAAGCGCAATGAGAAATGCGAACCCTGAACAAAACTGGCCCTTATAGAAGTACAGCACGCTGGAGTACTGCCAAAGTCTAATGGTATAATATCCATCCATTCTCTGAACGGAGCCAAGACCAGCTGGTGTATGAATACCATCAGAGGTCCTCTGGCCATGGACTGCACATACAAATGTTCACGTCAGAGCGCATTGTGGATGTAGCATCAATCTCAAAGAAAGATTATATCGTATTCATCCATAAAAAATAAACAAAAAGCAAGCAGCTTTTTGGTCTCACTAATGGATAGAATAAAGCAAAAACAAGGAAAGTAGCAACGACAACCAATCATCTGCAAGCATGTTAATCGTTGGTGATCATTTCCGTCTGTTGGATACATAATGACTTTATGGTTATGAAACCTATAATGTGATACTTTCATTTGCAATAATATGAAGTCTGCTATGTCTACTGTGTGTTGTTTTTGATTTAAGAGGTTTTACATCAATGGTGGGTGGAGGAAGGATGGTTTCGGCTGGGATGAACGTCGTAGGGGAAGCCGGTCTGCCGCACAGAGCGCTCTCAATGTTCACACCAGGCTGGACCTGGACAACAAACGACGAGCAAATGCAATTTAAAATCTTGGAAACAGTAAAAATATCTTGTGTTGAAATACTGATCTTATTATTACAAAAGCAATAAAAATGTTCTCACCTGTATTTCGCGCTGCGGGGTCCGTTTCTTCGGTTCTGACGTGACCTCCAGTAATATCGTGTTGGGCTTCCGAACAACAGAAGTCGGCTTGAGTTCAGGGATGGTTATAGGAGGAAAGGAAGTTGTTACAATGGGGGGTTTGTCTCTGATGGTTACCATTGAAGGCATTGGGGTCTGGCCGTCCACTCTGGGTTTACCTATAGAGAGACAAAAAGAGAAGTGTAGAGAGTAACAATCTGGGCGGATAAAAGTTCGAATTACGCAATGGGCAATGCAAGAGATGTCAACATATAGTAATGCCCATAAAAACATTTATTCCTGTTTACTGGAGGTTTAGGACAGAAACACACTCAACTTCAGTATACAAATACTGACATGAATGCCTGGCCATTGCATTGCAAACACAACACCACAACATAATTAAACATTACATACACATCAAAATAATACATTATACAAAAAATGTTGGGTTGTTTCAAAATATGGTTGCGTAAAATACAGACAACCCAACCATGGTTTGGGTTCAATTAAATAGAAAATGTCTATACTGTATTTGACCCAATGATTGGTTAAAACAACACAGCACATTCTTTGTAGAGTGTAAAAAACTAAATTAAAGTCTGTACAACTAAATAAATTAATAATACAAAAACTGATCGACCGTTTGAGTTTACGTACAGTAGTTAGAAGCATTTGTGCTAAAAAAAAATAAGCTCCTAAAAACTAAAAAATAATTTTAAAAATGAATATAATGAATATTTTTTTAGTCAGCAACAACGTGTTTAAAAAAGTTTTGTTTATTGAAATACATTTCAGTACATTTTAATGATTTTTTTCACAATATTTTTAACATCCTGATAAAAAATGTCAGGAAATGGCAAGAGAAAGAGTCCAAAACATGTGCATTACATGTTCAGGTGCAAGGAGTACATGCCGCACATTCAGGTCCGAGCAAGAATTCAAGACGCGCGCATTACAAGTCTAGATGCGTGCTAGAAGGAATATGCGCCTGTTACAAGCTCTCTCGCGCAAAGTGAAGCCCACAAACCCTCTCATGAGAGGAAAGGCATGCACGCAAAAAATGGTTGGGTTATTTTTTACTCATAATGATAAATATTGGACAGAACACACCGTTGGGTTAAAAATGACCCAATGCTGGGTTGTTTTAACCCAACTGTTGGGTTATTATAATCATGGTTGCATAACAACAAACCAGCATGTGTTCTGTCCAATATTTACCCATTATTGGTCAAAAATAACCCAGCCAATGCGCATGTTATAACTATATAATAACTATCGCCAACTATCGTCATGAAAGCCCAGTATCGTCATGAAAGCCCACTATCAGCTATATATCTGACTATCGTCTATCTATCGTCTATCTCATAGTATCGTCTATCGGCACAACCCTAAGCTAAATTATTATTATTTTTTATGTTTTTTTTATTTCTCAGGGGCATTCATAGCAGCTGCACCCTTAGACTTTCTGGTTGCACCACCTGACCTCTGCAATAAATTTACATTTAGCAGACTTCTACTTGGATGGCTAGTATAAGCTTATGCCTGTGATATTCAATTCATAAATATACTTTTTAAATACAACTAAAATGTGTTCGATAAAATAGCATTTTTTCTTGTTTTACATTGGTTGTACCACCTGACACAGAAAGTGTACATTAAAGTAGCTATTTTTTTTCAGTACTTAAGAGAAATCTACAAACTTTTAATTTAGCCATAAACCACTTGGGGTTCACTGGATGATGTGATATCATGTTTACTGTTTATACTTGTTAAGTTCTTAATAAAAGGCACATGATTGCGGTTGTACTACCTTGACATTTGAAAACATCCAAATTGTTGGACCAAAGTTTTTTAAATATTCCAACAACTACTGATAATTGTGAAATTTGTTTATAGATTTCAAACATAATATAATGCCAAAGTATATTATTTTGAATTTTTTATAATTGAAACAATTTTACCAGCAAATTAATACGGACACAGTTGCACCACCTGACATTTTACAAGTTTGGGATTCCAAAAACAAAAATTTGTGTTTATTATTAACAAATACTGAAAATGTATCTACAGTATATGAAAATGTTTCTAAATAGGTTTTATAGAATAAAATGACACGCCATAAACGTATCAAGTTATTATGCCCCCAGACACAAAAATATGCATGTTATGTCATTAACCCTTATGTTTCTGTCCTTACTATCACTGTAATCCTGTACATTTTTTATAAAAAGCCATCTGCATAATGACAAAGCTCAAAAGGATGCAGTTTGTCAGGCACTAGGGGTTTTTGTCTGCACAATCAAACAGGCTACGTTTAAACAGAGAGTGAAATATCTACCTCTTTGTTTTCCGCAGGATACAAGAGTGGATTAACAACACACTCAGACAGCCTAAACCTGCCTCTGCCAAAGCCCTGAAGTCTGCACATCCATCGCCCCATTGCAGCAGAGATAACATCAACACGCTGTTTACAGGCAAGGACACAGCGCGACCCCAATACTCACGCAACAGGGATATTAAAGACAGACACACTGGTGCAGATGGAGCCCACACACACCCACACACCCATTACTTCACCTCCCAACACACTTCAGAGTGACTGTAAAGGACGTTCGCTGTACTTTAAACCAGTGTGTCTGTCCAAAACACATTCACACACATCTGGCAGACCGGGAGGGCGATTTGGAAGCGACTGGTTTGTATCTAAACCAAAAGACAAAGAAGTTCAGCCAGAGTGCGCTAGCGTGTTTTGTGTCGTCCCTGTTTGCAGGAAAGCAGGTTATGGACGCACACGCCCCATTACATAGAGACGCGGGTCTGGATTCGGCACATTAACGGCGAACGAGGAGGCTGGCATTAGCATAAATCTGCTGCGAGCGCAGCAATCTGGTTTTTTTCCAGCCTTCCATGCAAAGCAGGGGAAACATAAGCTTTACGATTTCCATAATTTGGCTGAAGGGCATCCAAACAGTGGCTCAGGAGCAAGAAGCACTGACTCATCTGGAATGCACAAATACTTCTGATAGCAAACATGTGGGCTCCGCTGCAGGACTGTCAACGGAGGAAAGACATTTGAATGCCGCAACCTCAAAAGAGAGCGTGCGAAACACGAAACGAGATCGAACAGATTAGTGCAATGATGGACAGGGAGAGATGCTATTATGTGCAATTCACGAACCAGAGAGGCCGCGAGGCATGCGAAGAAAACAAAGACCCAAATGAGGAGACAGAATTTGCCTCAGAATGAATGGGAGCGTGCAAATCACTGACTTTACCAAACCTGAGGTTACTAGGTACTGGTACGAGAAAAGAGATTAAAACAAAAACGCACATGAATATGTGCACACATGACCGCTTGTGCAACCACATGCACTTTAAATGCAACAAACAAAGTCACGTCTGCATCTCAGGAGCCACCACAAGAGCAATTTCTCTTTCAATCAATAAACTATAAAAAACGTTCACTCTTGAGACAGCAAGACAGTGTGAGCGAAAGATGCTGCAAGATAACTTGCGCATGCATATTAAGGGTCTTTGCAATGGCCATTTCTTTAGCAATACATTTTTTTTTAATTATAAAAAATAGAAAGGATAAATAAAAAATGCCTTTTGCAAATTGCACAGAAACCCAAGTCCCGGCTCACTGCCGCTGCTGATTCGATTGCCATTTTCTCCTCTCCACAGAGCAGAACTGGCTAAGCAGATTTGCGAAAAGCTGCCCGCTGTAGCTCGCGTGTGACTGTGACTCGGGGGCCGTCAGCGGATGAGACGAACAGAACATCTGCAGCAGATGAAAGGCTCACTCTCCATTCCCATGAGGCACCCTGCAATTCCCACTGTCCTCCCCGGAGAGTCACGGAAGAGGGGAAATTAGGCCAGCCCTAATCTACAGCCCTCCAGAGACCCAGTCTGAGCATTGGCGAGTCAATCCAATCCAGACTGGGCCGGTCTGGTACCCTTTGCTTTACAGATACCCCGCAAAACTGGCTGGGGAAGTTTTTAATGAGAGTCTGGAACTTTCGCACATTTGGTGTGACGGGAAATAGGACAGCACCGGTGGACGTGTAAGAAACTATTAAAATGCCCGGGGAATCACCTTGGTGTGAATATTACCCCGACTGCTAATATAACTTATATGATTCAAATACTTTCTGTCGGTGAAGGGTACCAAAAAACGTATCAGGAGATGTGATGCTTCACTTTTATTAGACAGAACTTCGATGAGACTGATAGCCGCAACTTTGAGAATGAAATTGAGCCCTGAAACGTGGTTAATTTACTGGGCACTTTAAAATTACTACACCAGAAAATCCAACTTTCCAGATCCAGACTTGTGCTACGTACATACCAAACGCGGGGCATCGCGTTACTCGCTCTAGATTACTCGCGGGATTTAACTTCGTGTCATGCGAATTTTTCACTCGCGTTGAATATTTTCAACTTAGGCGAAAACACGTTTGAGGCGAATAGTGGGGGTTTTCGCGGCAAATGCGCCACCCATATCGTGCCGCACGATAACGTGGGGCGATGCGAATGACGCGTCTGATCGCATCTTTGCATTGACTAATCTACTCGCCCAAATCGTCTCGCGTCTGGTGTAAACCCACAGTTAAAAGTTGACACTAAATCCCGGAGTATAGCGCGAACGCACACACGTGCTCAAACATACAGCTTTGCAAAGCATAGTTTATTTGACTCGTACATGTACATAGACGTTCAACGCATTTGCAGTCCGACGAAATGCAATGCATATCCTGTCCTACATACTACAATAGCCTCTTTCACACAGTAATTCTGGTAAATTACCATGAATTTACCAGAATGAATTTACCAGTAAATACAAAAATGTGCTGTTCACACACGCAGTGGCGTTCCATTATTTTACCAGTAAGACATCATTCACACATCAGTATCAAAATACCGGTAAATTCATTGAGAAAGCGGAAGTACCTGTAGCATGCGGCGAGCTCAGTGTTGTATTTGTAAACAATCCACGGCCCTGTCCCAAATGGCACACTCCGGACTTGTGGTCCTCCTCAGAGTCCACACTTTGATGACATCACGTAGTCCAGACTTTAGGGACCCTTGATGCGAGTCCACGTGGGTGCACCGGAGTTGTATTTTGGGACAGACTCGAGCATCACACCGGAAATAGGTAGAGAAGTTGCCCGTCAGTGTGAACTCCTCTCTTCCGTCGCCTGATTGGTCTGATTGCCCTTTCGCAAGGACTTCTGGGTTGGCAAAGTGCGCGAAGCCTGCTGCAGTGCGGGCTTCGCTGAAGACCGCATCAAGGGAGCAAAGGAGGCGCTGATGAGCACACTTCAAAGCGTAAAAATAACAGATGGGACACCCTACGGACTCGTAGACTTAGCGAGAACGCGCAATTTAAGGCCACGAGACCGAAAGTCCAAATGAAGTGCGCCATTTGGGACAGGGCCCACGTCGTTCATATCCACGGTCCGTGTTTTGCTGTTTTCACGTCTGTGGTAAACAGTCGCGAAGTTGCTCATGACCAAACAACATTGAATGAGACGACGTCAAACCGAAAATGCGTTTTTAACAACACTACTGTTTGCACGTTAGGCTTCACAGAGGGCGTGCTAAGGACGGCGGTAAGCTGTTTTAAACAACTTTGATGAAGAACTGTGGACGTAAACTTCAGGTGTGCTCAACTTTTAAGAAGCATGTGTGTGGAAACGTCAGTAAACAGTGCGGGGGTAAACGCGTCATCTGTATTAAAACGCTATGATTGGCCCGAAGCTGTCAGCACGGTCTGACGTCGTCCGTTCTAAATGCCGGTAATCCTATAATTTTCGTTCACACATAGCGCTTACCGGTAAATTACTGGTAATCTTACAACCTGTCTTACTGGTAAATTGGGAGCACTGATTTACCGGAAAGGTTCTGTTCACACATGATCTGTTAACTGCAATTTACCAGTAAATTACCAGTAAAGACTGTATGTGTGAAAGGGACTATTGTCACGTAGACGCAAAATCCGGCGTTGCGCATACAGTCCGGGTGCAGTTTTCTGATGATGAAAATTGCTTCACGTGCACTTAAGGCTGACTTTCGCATACATGTAAATAATGGACTGTACTTTGGGCTTAACATTATTTTTAAAATATTTCTATAATTTTAAATGCGTGAGGCCTTCGAATGGATTCTGAATTTTGATTGGCTATCAACGCTTTATAGTTAATGAGCTGGAAAAGTCGCACTAAAATGTCAGGGTAACTATAAAGATAGATTGTTAAAAAAAATATTTTTCTGTAATTATCAGATTATACTCTGAGCCTATCACATTGGATGCAATGATTTGTTTCTATGGCAACAGCCATAATTCCAATCGGATCCATGTGTGGCTATTCAAAATATTTATTCACTACCGTATTTTGCTCCTGTATTTATGTGATTCAATGGATTCAGTAATGTGGAGTGACTTTGGGACATTTTTTAACTTGATTTGGCTTATTGTGTTAATTTAGCCTATTTAGCCTGCCAGGTATGTTCTTTATGCTATTGTGTATCGTGAAAATAACTGTTTATGTTACTTTAACATGTACGGACACCTATTCAGCCCGCTGTTCTGCGCTATTGTTTAGTTGAATAACTTGCCTTTCCAGATTTAATGTCTGTTCTTCGGCTTGGTTTTTGTGAAATCATTTTCTAAATAAACACGACGTATAGTCCACTTTTACTTGTATATGTTTTTTCCTCTTCAAAACGCATTTTTGACTGTTGCGACTTATACTCCGAAGCAACTTATAGTCCGGAAAATATGGTAATGTATGTGAAGGTTTAGCTCAAAATACCATATAGATAATTTATTATAACATGTTAAAATTGCCACTTTGTAAGTATGAGCAAAATTGCGCCATTTTTGGGTGTGTCCTTTAAAATGCAAATGAGCTGATCTCTTCACTAAATGGCAGTGGATGGATAGTCCAGATTAAGGGGTGGTATTATCCCCTTCTGACATCACAAGGAGAGTCAGATTTCAATTACCTATTTTTTTCACAATGGTTTACCAAAACTAAGTTACTGGGTTGATCTTAATCACATTTTCTAGGTTGATATAAACACTGCTGGGGTTCCAAATATAGCACTTTAACATGGAAAAAGCCAGATTTTTTTATATGTCCCCTTTACTGTATATATGATAAGTAATTAAAATAGCAAATATGCCAAATACAGACATATACACTTTTCTCAGACGTTCCGGGAGTCTCATGCATATTGATAGTGGCTCCCTGAGGTTGTTTTAGTGCGAATGATGTAAAATATTCCCAAAATCAATTATTTGAGAATGTGCGAGGTTTTCAAGGTTTCAGTCTGAAGTGTGCGTGACAAGACGAAGAGAGATAGTGACAGAGAGCGTATCATGATTACGCTAGTCTCTTTTTCAGTTTTCAATGTAGACGAGCTTACAATTGACCTCTATCTCTCTATCTTCAGTTCAGTATACCACTGAAGTTTATTTACACTGGAGTGTCCAAAAAATATAATTTAAAGTGTAGCCCTGCTTAACAGGGATAAAAATAATATGTTTTTACATGTCATTCATTCATTCATTTTATTTATTTGGAAGGGGGTTATATGAGCCCATCCCTGAAATGAGTTTCGGCGGATTGGGATGTCAATTCTGTAAAATATTCAATTTCTAACTTTCACGACAATGACGACAGAAACGCTTCATTAAAGTAATTCTCAATATAAAATAAACACAATAAAAGCAATATTGCCGTGAAATTCGTATTATAAAGTCAGCGGTGATATGAACCTAACAAGTGATATGAGAATAAGGGAAATTGAAAGACACCGTTCAGGGCCACTGCATTGCAGATGTGATTAGCCGAGTCTTTGTTCACTGTAGCGTAGCTCAGATCAAAGGTCAGAGCGGCAGACAGACGACAGCCCGCAAAACCACCACCTGCCATTTCAATGTACTCTGCCGTTTCATTTAATTTTTAATAGCCTCGGCCCCGATTCCGGAAACATTTGAATACAGTAAACAATTTAACCTGGGCAAAGGTGCTTAGTCACTGCTATTTATTAAAGCGATACCTTTAATTACCTCTTCAGTCCATTGCAGAAAATAATAAAGACGTGACCAAACCAAAGGATCGTTTCGGCGCCATGGGGTCGCCTCAAAAAAAAAGAAAGGGGGTGGGTTAAAAAAATAATCTCATAATATGAACACAAAATGTTTTCACTATTTGCAATTACTGCCCTAAAAAGCGGCTCGTAAACCACGGCGGTGTTTTCATACGCACGATTGTTCAGGCTAATAAAAAGAATTACCTCCAACCGGACAAGGTCGGAGCCGAGACGGGGGTTGCGGTGATTTGAACTGGGAAAATGGGAGCGATAGAAAGCATTAATGTCCCTGACAGTGAAGTGATTAAAAGAGAGCGGCGTTGGAAGGCTTTTTAATGAGTGGAGGGGAAGCCGTAATGAAGAGCCTCGACTCGCGGCCCTGAAATGTCTGTCTAATTAAGTCCGTTCTTTAATGCCGCGACGCCCTCGCGTACCATCTGAGGAGAAACGATTTTATGACTGCAGCATCCGGAGGCTGTCGCAAGCCGCATTGGATGTCTTTGTCGCAGAATGACCAAACGTTCGAGAGATAACAAAATGCAAAAATGATGTGCCGTATTTAAAAGACAGGAAGTTTGAGCTTTACTTATGAGCTTACACCTAAACTTTAGCTGCACACCTGTGAATACAGTGAGAAGAGCATCTACAATGATGAATGTGGTTTACCTAAGGGTATGGCCATGGGAATGAGGTAGCCATGCACTGGGGAACCAGGCTGATGTTGTTGGGTGGAGTCATTGGGTTGGAAGAGGAAATGGGGTTTGAAGACTGAAGACTGCAGGGCAGACGCACCACCTACGTTTGGACTAGTTTGGGTTTTAGACGACTTCATTACGACCCCTGAAAAATTAAACAAAAAATAAGAGTGAAGGTAAGGGGATAATTGTTTCTCATTGAAGATCATGAATACATTCCTACTTACCTTTAACAGTCTCAATGACTTTGGGTCGTTGAGTTTTGGATTTAGGCGTAGGTGAATTGAATCGAAGGTAAGGTGCCTTCTTCAGAGTTCGTCGATGACCCTCGTAAAGAGCTTTTCCGTAAAGTTTGGCCAGATATTCCTGATCATCCTGAGCCTTCACAACCACTGGCTGGACCTGAAAGAAGAATGAACTTCCTCCATCAATAAAAGTTTAGGTATTTCTATAATAAAATGTAATATCTACAAGCAAATGAAATATATACATTTCTGTATAAAGACAAACACTCTAAAATAAGCTCCTATTATGTAAACAATAATACACACATTAAAGCAGGGGTCTTCAACTACTTTTCTTCGGGGGCCAGATTTTAAAATTGTAAATATGATGCGGGCCAAACTTTTACCCCTATTTTTACTTTTGATATATTTTTTTACCTTTTCCATATATGTGTGTGTGTTGTTGTCGTTTTTGTTACTTTTGTTGTAGTATATTTGAAAAAAAAAAAAACATATTAAAAACATGCATTTTCAAAAAAAATTGAAATTTAAAAGCCTTTTAATTACTGAAAACTCATATTTTCTTTATTAATATTTAAAAACAATTGCAGTTTAACATGTAAGAGCCAAATGTTAATAGTAAAGGTGTAAGAGATCAACACTCCTAAACATATTTTGTTTATAACTGTTTACTTTCATTAATTGTTACATGTCAACTACTCACAACATATAGCCTGTCTTCTCCTCAGGACTAAAATTGCACTACATGTTTTCTTTTTTAATATTTTACAGATATATAGGCTAAACAGCCTTTCCATTGTACATTACATACAGATATCACTGTCGGGAGTTTGCCCCCTAGTGGCGTAATGAAAATGTAGTTTAATCGTAAATCTGTCATGGGAGAGAACCTTTAATCTACGAAAATATGTATAGTTAATAATTTACTTACCAGTAATTAAAGTATTCAAGTGTTACTTATAAAGTAAAACAAAAAAAAATAATTAATAATTTTAACTTTGCACACAGTTTTGATTGGAACACACTGAAATACATCACTTCCGGTCGCCGCGTCACATGCGGTGTAGTCGCATAAGTTTATTTTCTTTAATGCATCCAAAGCTCGAATTGGATCAGATAATTACGCACCCGCAGATGGTTGGCACCACACACAGCCCCTTTCTGTGTTGTCTTATACAGTGGTAAGGTAAAAGTAATCACGCTAAATTTATATCAGACTATAGTCGTTTCTCAATAAGGCTGCAGCCTCCGGAGGTCGCATTTCCAGGCTGCATACGTCATTAAGTCTTATTTCAGAATTTTAACAATTATTAAGTTGACTATTATTCTTAGTTAATCGTAAATTGTTGTAATATGCTTATGATTTGTGAATGTAATGCTCAGTTAACTTAATCTTAATGACGTATGCAGTCTGTTATTTTGTAACACCAAACTTGCTCGTATAACTACTCGTCTTAAATAGGAAAAACATTGATGTGTTTGGTCACTTCTAACTTTATCTCTAAATGGTACAATTGAATGAATGGGGCTAAGCTAAATGCTATTGAAGTGTCGCAGCGCGCTCCAGCTCTTACGTGCACGCACACAGATGATAGAGGGATGTATCAACAGTTCTTAGTTAAGGTAATAACATATTTTAATATTGAAAATGAGTAGACTAGTCCTTTAACAACTTTAACTATAAACCATCCTCTGAGTAAATGATGAAAAACGGAGGATGTGACCTCCACTGCTTGGTAAGTTGTCGTTCCTGAAAGTCGCTCGTCAATTTGCATAAAGTTGCATTGTTCTTAGCTCAAGTTTAATCAACTTAAGTTTATGAATAATTTTAACTTTCTTGACTAGTGAGGAATTGCTATAAATTACAAAAATAAAGTTGAAATACCTTAAGCATGTTTTTTATAATTTATCCTCACTAGTTGTGTTGAAATTAATTGCAAACTCAAGTTGAGTAAACTTACATTTTTTATTTATTTATGTACAACAAAGAATCTTTTACAGTGGCTGTTTCTCAATTCCAAGAACGCAAAGAACGGACTTGCGTTCTCGTGGAGATCGGTCTTGCCAGGTGACCTTAAAAGAACAAACTCAGAAGGTCGCGAGATGTGTGCAATCTTCCTGTTGGTCACGTGACCTCCCCAGATTCAACAACGCAATATTCATTAAGTGACAAACATACCATTATCTGTATTTTTATATACATTATTATATTTTCTATTATGTCATTTACGTATATATTTCAGATACCTTGTGAAGAAATAGGGAAATATAATCTTAAATAAGAAACTCAATTTAGATTAGTTGTTCTATGCCAATAAAAAATAAATGTAAATTTCAAATTTGCATTTAATACTTAAAATGTTTACAACTTAAAGTTGTGCGTAGTACTTCTTTTTTTTCTACCATTGTTTTGCCACAATGACTTCTGGGGTGTAAAGCGATTTTAGCGCACACGTCTGCACTTGATGAATCCTCGACATCAAGAACACATCCGGCTATTTTAATGCGTACTGTGTACTTGCGTTCGTGAGAATAGGAAACGAACTTTGACGGTTAATGATGATGTATAGCAAGAACACAAGATCGCTAAAGAACGCATATTGAGAAACAGCCATTGTGTCGCTGTTCACTCTCGCTCGTTTCCGTGGAAATTGCACAACTTCCATTGAAATTCGAACGAGTGTGCATGCAACTTTATATTGCATTTTAGCAAGTTATCCCATCGCATTTTTCTTTCATTTCATGCAGCCCTAATTTACATGGTAATCCAGATACTATACTATAATCATAGTGATCTCTGATAATATCAGACACTAATTTTAAGTTAAACATACAGTACATGTGAAACAGTACAATATACAGTATCTACAGTACAAGAAACACGGTACACTTTACTATAACACTACCATAACACCATACTTCAAGTGTACAAAAATAAAACACAGGCTCATGTAAAAAGCTACTGTAAGTATAGCGACCCAACAGAGCATTATCTGACTGCACCTTTAATGATAGCAATAAACTCGCTTCATGCTTGGAAACCTTTCAGATAACCCATGAATGTGTTGCTAGGTTAGGAATCATCCACTGAGATACCAGGCAACAGGGACAGACATTAAGAGGACCTGATGTGTACCAAACACAGATAAGGCAGGCCTGCCTATTGTATTCACAATCCTTTATATTTAGTAATTTAGTGTCAGGGCAACATATGGGTGCTCACATCGGCTCATTTAAAGAAAACACTACAGAGATGTAGAGTCGTCTTGAGATACTGGGTTTACATCCAGATGCACAATTTTAGGAGTGTTGTGAGATACTGTAGTCAGTAACAACAAATACGGCAAATAAACAGGTAAACAGATTTTAAAATTCATTTTCACAATTACAGACAGATTTTTAGGAGCAAAGCCAAAACAAGCTTTGCTACAAACCTAGTAAGCTAAGCTAGCCTACATAGGCAACATTTTGAATAAAATGTTGTCTAGGTAGGCAGCTCACTAGGCTTCGGAGTGTAATGATTTGTGGGAACACACATTAGATAATGCTGTGCTTGCTCACCATCTCTTGGTTGAGTTCAGGTTTAGTTCTGACACACAGAGTGGGTTGTTTCCCATGCGGCAGTGTGTTTTCTGGCTGTGCTCTTACTGAGCCTCTCAGAGAGGTTTTCTTCTCCACTGCAGAGGTTTGACCTCCTCCTCTTCCTCTCAGCGTAGCCCCGTGGCCGGTCCTGCTCCCCTGGCCCGTGACTGCAGCATTGTTGCTCTCCACAGTCCTCTTCTCAGAAACAGAGCTCTCCCTCGCCAGCTCATCCTGCCAGGAGAGAGAAAGAGAGCGTGTTGGAGTCAAAAAAGCTTAAACGGGTGCACAAAAGCTTTTGTTCGAAACTGGCAAAGCCCATGGTTTTCTATGGCCAAATAATTCATTTAAAGGAAGAGTTTAACAAAATATAAGAATTCTCATAATTTACTCTCATGCCATAACAGATCTACAGTATATGATTTTCTTACTTCAGTTGAAAACACAAAACATTATTTTATATTAAAATGCAGTCATGTTATCGTATACATAAAATGGCAAAGCAACTTAACTCATTCACCGCCATTGATGAGTTATCTCGTCATTTATGAGTTCATATTTAACTAATAAATATGCCTTTCTGGACGAATTTCAAAGTGAAAGTGTAATACCGCTTTTATCCACCAGATGGCGCCAAACCGAATTTATCAAAAACGGAAGTTAAAAAGATTTAATTATTTATTTTAACTGCCTTTATGTTTGATAGGCATTCTGAGTCTGATCTCTAACATAAATTCCTTTACAAAAACGCAATTTTTTTAAGCTTTTTGCTCAAAATGTTGTATTTTTGAAGAGAAATATCCATATTTCAGTGGTTAAATTAAGTAGAAAAAGTAAATATATAATGAAACGTTTTTTCCGCATTTTGTTTGTTTCTTTGTTTGTTTTTTGTTTGTTTGAAAGCAGAGGGTGTGTTCTTTAATTTGATATAATTTGTATGTTTATATATTTATAGAAAATAATTTTTCCTGCAAGGAATTTTGTGAAAATTTTGTTAAAATCACAAAAATGCAGGTGGGCAACTTTTCTCAAAAAGGCTGGCGGTGAATGAGTTAAAGCACATCCATCCATCATGAAATTCATTCAAACGACTCCATAAATGTCTTATGATCAGTGTTGGGGGTAACGCATTACAAGTAACGCGCATTACGTAATAATATTACTTTTCTGAAGTAACGAGTAAAGTAACGCATTACTTTATAAATGTACACATTAATTTTTGAGTTTCTTTTTAAAAAAGTACTGCAAGTAACTTTTCAGTTTAATTAATTTAATCTAAAAATAAAGTAATGTACTGGATTAAACTGAACATATTAACATAGTATTATGCACTCTGTGGCCTGAGCGGGCACAGTTTGAGTCAAAAACGGAGATGGCAGGCCAGAGCTTGACATTTTTGTGATCATAAAAACACTTGCAAGGCCTGAAAGAGATCAAGCCTCAGCCAAGTCAGAAAAAGTAATGCAAAAGTAACTTAAAAGTAACTTAAGCATTACTTTCCATGAAAAGTAACTAAGTAACGCAATTAATCTAACCTGTCAAATATCTTAAAAATAGACACCAGAGTAATGTTTGTGTTAACCGTGGTATAAGAGTAATAATCGACTACTTTGAATTATTTGAAAATAATGCACACAGAAGGTTTAACGGCACTCCGCTTTGCATTATTTTCGAATAAATTAGTCAATTATTCCATACTTATACCACGGGCTTGTTGAATGCTTTATTCTGATTGGCTGAGGAATGTTCCATGGGTGTTAACCACTGATCTATATAAATGACTGGATTGCGCATGATGTCACAACTGGTGGATAATAGCGGTATTGCGGAAAATCTCGTCATTGGCGGGGAAGCGTTTTCTCTTAAATAACGAGATATCTCGTCAATGACGGCGAAAGAGTTAAATCAATAGACGTTATCAGATTTTAATGATAAAACATCACTTTACTAGTCTTCGTTTTTATATCTGAAGTTACCCTGTACATTATTACAACGCAAACGTCCTAAGCATGTACATAGTTATTTACTAAAAATTGTACATTTTGCTTTTTAAACAGTTATTATACATTCATCTTCATTACAGTATCAGATCAGCAGACAGACCGCAGCATATTTAGTATTAATGACCAACGTGCTCATTCTGAAATCGAAATAAATAATAATCATGCTTTGTACCGTTTGTGCAGACAATAATTTGCTGGTTTTGTAAAAATGTTATCTTTTCAAGTTACCTAAACTTATTCGAAGAAATAACGCTGACTGTGTAGCTGAATGTCAAAAAAAACTTTATTTATACCCGTGTCATTAACAGAACGCAGCAGACACACTCACCTTAACGGTTTTTTCTATTATCCTGCCTGATTTAAACAGAAACATTGCAAATAACACCAGAGTTAACAACTAATTTACGTACACATATCCTAAAAATTAACCTTGTGTGACTGATAAGCTGTAAAGCGGGAGAAATTAGATCATGATTTTAAATGGAAGTCAATGACGCCCTCTGCCGGTTGGGTATACCAAGATGGCGGCTCGAACTCTGCACTGGCTTCACCTCACGCTGTTACGCTAAGCGTTCTATGCGCAATCCAGTCATTTATATAGATCAGTGGTGTTAACTATTAAGAACTATTTTTCTTAAAAATAAGCACCAGAGTAATGTTTTTGGTAACCGTGGTATAAGAGAAATAATCGACTCCTTTGAATTAATTGAAAATATGCTTAAAGGAATATTCCATTTTCTTAAAAGAAAAATCCAGATAATTTACTCACCACCATGTCATCTAAAATGTTGATGTCTTTCTTTGTTCAGTCCAGAAGAAATTATGTTTTTTGAGGAAAACATTGCAGGATTTTTCTTATTTTAATGGACTTTAATAGACACCAACAATTAACACTTAACTCAACACTTAACAGTTTTTTTCAACGGAGTTTCAAAGGACTATAAACAATCCCAAACGAGGCATAAGGGTCTTATCTAGCGAAACGATTGTCAGTTTTGACAAGAAAAATAAAAAATATGTTCTTTTAAACCACAACTTTTCGTCTAGGTCCGGTCCAGCGCGACCTAACGTAAATGCGTAGTGATGTAGGGAGGTCACGTGTTACATATATAAAACGCACATTTGTGGACCATTGTAAACAATAAACTGCCACAAAGACATTAATTAGTATCAGTTGACATACAACAATCCTCTTTCAACACACTTGTAAACACTGGGGCAGAGTTTCGCGTTCGTCCTCTGTGACCTCTTGACATCATGACGTATTGCGTGGGGTCAGCTGGCGCATCACGACCGGATCTACATGATGAGACGTTGTGCTTTAAAAGTGTATATTTGTTATTTTTATTGTCAAAAATGACAATCGTTTTGCTAGATAAGACCCTTATGCCTCGTTTGGGATTGTTTATAGTCCTTTGAAACTCCGTTGAAAAAAACTGTTAAGTGTTGAGTTAAGTATTAAATGTTGGGCTTTATAAAAGTCCATTAAAATGAGAAAAATCCTGCAATGTTTTCCTCAAAAAACATAATTTCTTCTCGACTGAACAAAGAAAGACATCAACATTTTGGATGACATGGTGGTGAGTAAATTATCTGGATTTTTCTTTTAAGAAAATGGACTAATCCTTTAACGTCGTGCCGCATTAACCTTGGGTGTGCATTATTGTCTTATAATTCACCGTCTCGTCATCAATTATTCCTTACATATTAATGCATTACCATATTCTTCATCCCTTAATTCTATACTATACCACCTAATCTGTAGTTAATAGTAAATATGTGTTCCCCAGTCTAAATCCGAAAATATTAGTTTTCTCTCACAACCACATTAACTACATTCTTAGACCTTTCCAACAATATATAGTTTGTCGTGATAAATTAACATTTACATGCAAAATATTGAAAAAAACTCCCAGAATAGTGCCAGATAACGGGTTGAGTTTGGATTAATTGTAATTTATAAATATTCTTTACTTAAAAAGTTTGATGTAATCAGTTTCAGAGTACTCTAAACTTGTGGGGTTTTACAGTGAGTGCAACCCTCACAAAATATCTGACAACTTATTCAGACATTTCCTCTAAAAAAAAAAAAAAAAAAAAATATATATATATATATATATATATATATATATATATATATATATATATATATATATATATATATATTTCTTGAGATAAATGAGCATTGATGGATTGTGTAAAAACATCAGACTGTATTGTAGGGTATAAGAAGAGATGAGAATACAAACTCACATGAATCTCTTTGCTGAGTGTATTGATCCAGGCATCAACTGTCTTCTTTATCCTCAGTTCTTCACTAACATCTCTAAAGGACAGAAGACACATGACAGGCCATCAACATTTAGTAAATGTCCTTAAAGACAAGACAGAAGGCATACAAGTGACAATAGCAACATTATTTTCAGACTCTGTTTCCAAAACCGCTCTTGGGTTTAAAACAACTATTATCCATCATCTCTAAGTTTTAAAACAACTACTATCCATCTTTTCTAAGTTTTGACCTAATTTCTAAAACAAACTATTTTTAACTTCCTGTTTATGATAATATTTTAATGTTTAAAAAAATCAGTCGTGTCATTTCTCATCATAAAACTAATTTATAGTACCAGCCAAAATTTCTGCATCTGTCCATCACATTTAGAGATGATGGTGTAAATTTCATTTATTATGTTAAAAGGAATAAACAAATCACAAATTGAGTTTCTATGTCTCAAAACAAAACAATTCTGACTGTGACTGAAACCACGGCTGCTGTTCGGTGCATAATACTCAGACATAAACATAGACAAAATCACATAGTTCACACCTTTGCCAGCATAATTATCTCCGTGTTCACGTACTAAACGTCTCAAAAAGCAAATCCCAATGTGGCTCGACATCTGCAGGCAAAGCTAATCTAAATGTAGCATACTGCGCTTAGAGACGAAACGGTCTTCTAGCATTTCTCCGCAGCACACATTATGCTAATGCCCTGCTGTCTGCTGGCCTGTTAGTCCATCTCTGAATCGTTTATTGCACTGTATATAAATCACAGAGACAAGAAGCTGAGTGACATTCCCAGCATGCCGTCTGTAGCACCAACACCTGATGTATCTATTGCCTGATTCCTTCCTCTTTGAGATCTTGTTTTGAGTTTCAGTTCGTAACACATAGGGGTTTGTAAGGGCTGGGAGTCTGTGCTCGTGTGTAGGATGCACAATGGAGTTATGTTGGAAAACACAACAAATCCATCACCTCAAGGGAATAGATTGTTGAAAAGATGTAGAGGCAAAACGAAGGGTTTGTTCTGATGTTGGTATCTGCTGAAAAGATGTGCAAAACTAAATATTTCAGTGGATTGCAGATTACATAAATGTGATAGAGAGTAACTTTTTAACATTTTATTATATACAGGTGCTGCAGAAAGTTTATTGTTTATTATATTCATCCATTACACACAGACTGATATATTTCAAATGTTTATTTCTTTTAATTTTGATTAAAACTGACAACAAAGGAAAATCCCAAATTCAGTATCTCAGAAAATTTGAATACTGTGAAAAGGTTCAATATTGAAGACACCTCAGTCTCAGTCTAGTTCTGTAGGCTACACAAGACGACCATTGACACCTTGCACAAAGAGGGCAAGACACAAAAGGTCACTGCAAAAGAGGCTGGCTGTTCACAGAGCTCTGTGAATTAAGCGAGAGGCGAAGGGAAGGAAAAGATGTGGTAGAAAAAAGTGTACAACCAATAGGGATAACTGCACCCTGGAGAGGATTGTGAAACAAAACCCATTAAAAAATGTGGGGGAGAGTTAAAAAGAGTGGACTGCAGCTGGAGTCATTGCTTCAAGAACCACTATGCAGACGTATGCAAGACACGGGTTTCAACTGTCGCATTCCTTGTGTCAAGCCACTCATCGGAAGCGTCTTGCCTGGGCTTAAGACAAAAAGGACTGGATTGCTGCTGAGTGGTCCAAAGTTATGTTCTCTGATGAACGTATATTTTGCATTTTCTTTGGAAATCAGGGTCCCAGAGTCTGGAGAAAGAGAGGAGAGGCATACAATCCACGTTGCTTGAGGTCCAGTGTAAAGTTTCAACAGTCAGTGATGGTTTGGGGTGCCAGTTCATCTGCTGGTGTTGGTTTTCTGAGGTCTAAGGTCAACGCAGCCGTAAACCAGGACGTTTTAAAGCATGTTATGCTTCCTGCTGCTGACCAACTTTATGGAGATGCAGATTTAATTTTCCTACAGGACTTGGCACCTGCACACAGGGGTACCTGGTTTAAGGACCATGGTATCCCTGTTCTTAATTGGCCAGCAAACTCGCCTGACCTTAACCCCATAGAAAATCTATGGGGTAATGTGAAGAGGTAGATGTGATGTGCCAGACCCAACAATGCAGAAATGCTGAAGGCCACTATTAGAGCAACCTGGGCTCTCATAACACCTGAGCAGTGCCACAGACTGATCGACTCCATGCCACGCCGCATTGCCGCAGTAATTCAGGCAAAAGGAGCCACAACTAAGTATTAAGTGTTGTTCATGCTCATACTTTTCAGTTGGCCAAGATTTCTAAAAATCCTTTCTTTGGATTGGTCTTATGGAGATACTGAATTTGGGATTTTCCTTAGTTGTCAGTTATAATCATCAAAATTAAAATAAATAAACATTTAAAATATCTCAGTCTGTGTGTAATGAATGAATATAATATACAAGTTTCACTTTTTGAATAGAATTAGTTAGATAAATCAACTTTTTGATGATATTCTAATCATAAGAACAGCACATATATAATAAATAAATATAATAATAAATAAGCAAGACAAGCAATTGTTTTTGTTCTCTTTATTATCAATGAACATGACAAATGTGACAAAGAGGAGAAAAATGAACTTTACCGTTTTGTAATACCATCCATAGAGCCTGAACCAAAGTTATGTGTTATGCTTATGATGAATGTCTGCATCAGTTCTTTCTGACGCATTTTTATACGTCAATGTCTGAAATAGCTCACTCACTCATTTTTATTCACTTTTCCTCATATAATGGACTCAAAAGTCATTTGTTATATAGGGGACAGTGAATGAGTGAATGGTACACAGCAATAGTCTTATGCAGGGGTGTTCAGTGCTGCTCCTGTAAGGTTACTGTTCTGCTAAGTTTAGCTTTCACCCTAATGAAACACACCTGCCTATTATTTTTAAGTAATCTTGAAAATTGGATCAGGTCTGGTTGGATCAGAAGATTGGTTCAGGTGTGTTCGATTAGATCTGTAGTGACTCTCAGCAGGACTGTGGTCCTTCAGGAGAATGTCTGGACACCGCTGGTCTTACAAACCCCTGTTTAATTGGGCTATGAACTTGACAACTTAAAAGTTTGGTTCATGAGACACGTCCAAAAAAAGTATAAAGGGCTCATTATAGTTGTGCGTAGGTCCTAGAGACGGCGGAGGTTATACATCGGTTTTCATATATACTTTTGTGACGACGTGCAAACACACGCGCAGACCGCTGGTAGGCAGTACCTGCACGTGTAACCGCAGTAGCAGCACGACTGTCAATGAAGAAGCATCTTGGCCAGTTTAACCCAAAAATGAAGAAAAAACAGCAACTTGTTGTGTATGTTTTAAGTTGATCAGCAGTGATGGAAGTAAATAAACAGCAATTTATGTTGCAGTTTGAGTTAAATCACTCCTTAACTTGGCACATCCTTATTCTCACCGTCGCAAACGGAAATATCTATGATGCAGTTTTATACCTGACGAGATGGGTTCTGGTGGACCAATCACAGCGCTTGCGGTCGGCATAGAACTGATGCGCTGTTATAAATTTGGCGAGGTGCATGTCAGGCTACGCAGATTTATGCTCAGTTTAAGATGTTTTAGATTTAGTCCGAGAGCTTGTTGACCCTTTATTGAAAATCTACGCACGGTACACCGTCCATGTCCAGCAAGGCAACAAAAACATCATCAAAGAAGTCCATGTGACATCAATGGGTCAGTTAGAATGTGTTGAAGCATCCAAAAATATTCCAAACTTGGTCCAAATGGTCAAAAAATAACAAAAATTACGACTTTATTAAGCATTGTGTTCCCTTCCGCGTCTGTTGCGAAGCACATGCGCGAGACCAAAGCCACGTGACTGAAGTGCACGCGGATGACGTGTTATCCTCAGACATGTTTGCAAAGTTTTTTTTTTAAACTCTCAGACTGTAAACAAAGCCCAGGTCCACAAAAAAAAAAACAGCTGGGGTGCACCAGATAACACGTCATCCGCGTCACTGCAGTCACGTGACTTTAGTCTCGCACATGCGCATGTAGATTTTCAATGGAGGGTCAGCAAGCTCTCTGACTAAATATAAAAGATCTTAAACTGTGTTCCGAAGATAAACGAAGGCCTTAAGAGTTTGGAATGACATGAGTGTGAGTCATTATTGATATTATTTTCATTTTTGGGTGAACTATCCCTTTAAGACCTGGTGTGTTGGTATTATGAACAAATATTGCCTACATTTGTTACTTTATCCAAATGGACATAATCCGGTTGGTTTTACAGCAGTGGTGCAATTGATATCATATATTGGTGATAATTTGTGACCCTGGACCACAAACCGGTCTTAAGTCGCATGGGTATATTTGTAGCAATAGCCAGCAATACATTGTATGGGTCAAAATGATCGTTAGGATATTAAGTAAAGATCATGTTCCATGAAGATATTTTGTACATTTTCTACTGTAAATATTTAAAAAAATATATATTTATCATCAGTAATATGTTTTGCTAGAGACTATATTTAAAGGCGATTTTCTCCAAATGTTCAAATAGTTGTATATCAATCAAATATTGTCATATCCTAACAAACCATACATCAATAGATGTGTTATATAAATCTTAATAAAAACAGAATCGACTGGTTTTGTGGTCCAGGGTCACATATCTCCTTCCCGTTAATAATTACCATAACTAATTTTGCATTTTAATATATATTTAAGCTAAACTGCAGAGTGTGTTATTTTGGCCTGGTATTATGTTTTGACCCAAATAAAAAGCAACAACCTAGAAAAATATAAGATTTAGTTGGTTGTTGGATGACAATACGCCGTATTCCTACATGATTTCACACTGACCTGGCTCATTCCAGCGAAAATATGCATTCATGTGCACTTTCCAAACACTCCATCAAAGCTTCAGAGTTTTCTCTCGTGTCTAAGTGCCATTAGGAAGATAGTTTGGATTGCAGCCTGGATGTTATTGCACACAAACATTGTGGCACAAAGAGAAGATACAGAGCAGGACTGCGATGCTGTCAGGAGAGACGGTTTCAGGAGCACAGTGGTGCAGCAATGCACAACAGCTGGCCATGAAAAACAAAGACAAAGAAAACTGAGCTCTAGTGATCTTTACCCAACACCCACTAGAACCACACCAAACACACACATACAGACTTTCTACATGAAAACAAAAGGACTCACTGATCCAAGTACCAACACAGCTGCCCACATATCTCACAGAGGGCTCTCGACACAAACACAGACTCTCATCCGAAGGCCCTGGCTTGCGATAAAAAAGCTTTCACTGAACGCCGATGTGATAGATTCACCTAATCAGATGATGCTCCAAGACACTTTTAACTCCAAATGGAGCACAATTGATTCGAGCGCTGAGAATGACCTTCAATTAACCTCTCAGGACGGCTCGCCATTTTCTTCACCATCCTCCAACTGAGCCCCTTTAAATTCCTTATTATCTCATAAATTTGAGCTTCTGGTGGGGGCGAAAGCGGAAAATTTGCTGTGAAGTCTATATTCAGCACCTCTTTTTATTCACGTTCATTCCCAAAAAAATGAGAAATGAAATGACTCTGGTGAGAATCTGAGGGTGCTGGGAAGGAGATAAAAGCTTTAACTATTTGCTGACTTTAGAAATGCATCCACGAATATAAGAATCAGCAAATTCAGTATTGTAAGATTTGACTACATTGTATCAGTTAGAGATGGGTCGTGATGTACAACAATTCCCAATTAATGTGCTTGACTTTTTCCTCCCAAAATTTTTTAGCAGTGTTTTACCCTAGCATTCTGTTTTATTCTCTATCCCGGTGCTTTTTCAAGTAATTTCGGATATATCCTATTTACGGGATGGACACGCATGAAAGCCACCACAAAGTTGTAAATGCGATAAATTGGAAATTCGTGATTCTATTTAATCCCGGAGTGTGCGAGTCAGTGAAAAACAATGGCGGAATCAATGGACGCAACATCTGTAGTTGACAGTTGTCAGGCTTTTAAATTCATAAATAGCTGTATGCACAAAATACGACAGCATTGTTATATAACAATTAAAGTATAACATTGCAGTTGGCTTCGTATTTTAATTAATGCAAAAACATAAAAAGGTAAAACACACTGCGCATTTTATTAACAAACCTTGCTGAATTTTCACGCAAATCATTAAAAGAAGGTACATTACCATGTTGTGCCAGCGAAACTTAAGTTTGTAAACACTTACTACCTATATAAACTAAACGTACTACCTATATAAACAACACAAGCCTCGTTTAGACCACCAGCAACTTCCTCGCTGTGTGTCACCCGTCTCCTTTAATGAGGCTTTTCTAAATCTGGTTGCTCCCATTGGTAGTTGCTCTCGAAAATCGCTCATCGTTTGCATAAAGTTAAACCTTACTTCACTTTCTCGCGTCGTTAAACACACCCATCCAGTCACCAAGTCACTTTCACGACTGAAATGAATGAGATTGCATCGCTCTGCTATTGCTAGACACTGGTGGTCTAATGCTACGTACACACCAAACATGGGGCATCGCGTTACTTGCTCTAGATTACTCGCGGGATTAAACTTTGTGTCATGTGAATTTTTCGCTCGAGTTGAATATTTTCAACTCGGTCGAAGATGCGTTTCAGGCGAATAGCGCGTATTTTCGCGGCAAACACGGTGTCCATATTGCGTAATTCACATTGCCCCACGCGAGGACGCGTTTGATTGCGTCTTTGCATTGACTTTGATGTAACCTCTCGCGCAAATCGTTGAACTCGCGTCTGGTGTGAACCCACAGTTAGGGCTGATTTAAATATTGCATCTTTTGCATGCTCAAGTTCATTATTTCAAATGTATGCGCACGGTATGCACGCTCGTAATGGAAGTGACCACGCAGAACTCCGCAAGCGCACCGCAGGTCATGTAACAAAAACCTATGCACCTAGCGTTTTCCATGCGTTTTTAGGTGTGACATGTGAACGGCCTTCTTAAGCTGCATTCAGACTAGCAGCGACTAGCAGTAGCAGAGCAACTCAATTTTGTTGATTTTAATAGAAGGTTGGCGACTTCGGGCGACACGAGTGACAGTGACCGTTGACGACTGGCTGGGGCGTGTCCAGTTGCGTGACAAAGTTGAGAAAAGTTTAACTTTATGCAAATTATGAGAGACTTTTGGGAGCGACTACCAATGAGAAAAAAGCAGTGGAGTTCACGTCATCCATCTCTCGTCAGTTACTGGAGTGGACGGTAATCATTTGTTTATGAAAATCAGATTTAGACACTAGTTTGGCGACTGAACAGTTTGAATGCATTCACGTCAGAGGCGAAATCTGCCTTTTGTTGGAGGGGCTAATGCTGATTGTTGCCCAATGTCCTCAGTGACAAAGCGAGGTCCTTTTTATTCCTGTCTCTATAGAAATAAGAACTTGTGTCGTATAGCTCCGGGTGACTGCTCATGGACAATATCAAGCATTCCTTCAGGTTGAATGTGTGACTCCGGGCGGGGCTGCCGCCACAGCAGCAAGCAGGCTCCTGATTGGTTAACATGGCGCGAAAATCCACCAAAATTAAAAATTTTCAACTCGGGCGTCAGCCGCAAATTCGCGTCAAACGCAAAATGCACAAAAAGTACCATTCGCGTGTATCGCGCCAGACGATCAATTCATGAATGAGGCGGAATCGCGTCTTCCGTGCCGAGCTCAACGCCTCATTCATGCCGCGAGACCTCCAGATGCACATCAACACGTCTTCACATTGACTTAACATTGAAATCACTCGCGCTTGACGTAAACGCAGCATTACAATCTCTTTGAAAGAGATGAGCAACACGCAGCAACAAAGTCGTTTAAATATATATATATATATATATATTTAAAAGAGGAATATTCTACAAAATAACAAAACAGAATCACATAATTGTCTCGAACAAAACATGACTTAGGCGAGTCATCAAACCCAAACATCAGTCCCCGATGAACAATAAAAGGCTGATAACAGATGTAATTCTCAGGCTAATTACCAGGATCATCAAGCATTCTTTCACACAACTACCAATTACATAAGTAGATAATAAGACATACTTTTCAACTTAAAGTTAGTACGTAAGCCAAGAAGAAACTTCAACATAATACAGGTTTGAACTCCAAGCCTCTGCCACTGCCGAAACGAAGCCGTAACAATTATGAGCGGAGACGGTAGGAAGCATCAAGAAAACTAGTTACAAGCAGCGAGACGGGCGATAAATCTCAGCACTGTCTCGGCAACCCAAAGCCTTCGCCATCTGTTGAATTATGCAACACCCTTCATGAGATTTTCAGCACATTGGATAATTACAATTACAAAGTCATTGAAACTCAAACTGAGAAAATATTGCCTTTACCCAAGTGTGAGGTGTAACTTTTCAGAGGGGGCCCACGGTGCATAATGAAGGAATAAAAAGATTTCAAACTTCCACATTTGCAAACGCCCTCATTAATGTTTCATCCCGACGGATGACGGGAATAAAATCGAACTTCAGACTCGTTTTGCAGTGTCACATCCTCAAATGGATGAATCCATCAAGCTCTGCACATAAAGCGCGACGTGAAGCGCTCCGTTCCTGCGGCGCGGGTGGCGCGGGCTCAACCGGTGAACGGGGGAGAGCTGAACAGCATCTGGCACTGCAATCCCTGCGACCTTTTAGCAAAGGAAAAGATCAAAGCCATTAGAGCTGAGAGAGGCAGTCGCATCAATCAGCTCGTTTGTGTTTTCGTGAGCGCGCAGACATTAGGAGCGCAGCTGATTGCCGCTGCCATTTTGGAGACAATTAACATTGGGGGTGACATTTTCGTGGATACTGAGACGGGTTCGAGATGGGAAAACCGACCTCACGTTTGTCGGAAGCTTTCAAACAAAACAAAGCGAGAGGACATTATACGAAACAGCATTTACTAGAGCCTGTTATGTAAACAAAGAATACATTAGACTATGTATTTGGACAATTTCAATATTGATACTGGCAATATATATGATGTAGTCTGATAACTACGCCCGACTGTGGTTCGACAGACTTATTTGTTTCCCCCTCTGAGTTAAAAAAAATATCAGAATGTGTACGTGAAATGAAAATAAATAGTTAAAGCGCCAGTGTGGCTCTTTGATTACCAGGAATGAGATGAGAGAAAGTCAGAAACAAGACATTATGGGAAATGGGAATAAATAAATACAAAAAGTTATCTGTTTTTGGCTACTCTTCACAGGGATATTTGACCATTTTTAAAAGTAGTACAGAAGCCAAGATTAGATTTACTGTAAAGATGCTCTTTGGACCATTCTAGCATCGTGCTGAGATAACACGGATCATCAGGTTTTACACAAACATCTAGAGTTCACACCAGCTTGAGTTCTGCGAGCAATAAAGCAAACGAAAGGCAAACTAAACACAAAAGACATCTAAAATGTATTCACATTTTGATTTTTATATGTATACTAAGTTGCAATACTAAAGGTGCAATGTGGGAATTGACAGAAAAGTAACATTACATACATAACTATTAGGTGTGTAACAATACATTGATATGGATCGATACATCGATTTTATTTCTAACGATCCAATGCATCAATGTCACACGTAAAAAATCGATTTGAGGTACCTTTATTTTATTTAGCAACAAAGCGGTTGTAGTAGCGAAACACAGTGAAAGAGACAAAAGGCGAGGGTGTGTTTAGCACTGCAGGTGATATTGTCCATGCAACACGCAGTGTCCTCTCTTCTTAACATGTTGATCAATTGATTTTTTTAAGAATAATCTCTCAACAGAGACCACTGAAGCACTTGTTTGACGTTAGATCTTATGTTGTGTGACAGATCAAATGCTTAACTTTAACAGCTTTATTTTTTATATTAATTTATTTTTCAATTTAATTAATAATTGTAAATAATTAATAAATAATTAATAAATAAATCATTTTTTTTCTTAAACTACCTCAGTGAGTGTCACTATTGCACATTTTGGCAAAAAATACTGTAAGACGTTTGACTGTTGCCATCATAAGCTTGATTTTATGTGACATTTTGCACCTCATTATTCATTTCTCTTTGTTTAAAAAAGTGTGTTTTGTTAGTTTGTTGTTGTAAATGTTGCAATTGAGACAGAGATTGTGCCATTTTCAAAGAGTTTGATTAAATGTATATATTTTGGTTTCATTTGTAAGTAAAAATGTAACTGCTTAATTGGCACGCAATATAAAAATATAGATAAATTAATCAAATCTGAACGTAATCGTACCGAAGAAGCGGGTGAGTTATCGTCAAAAATCGCATAGCTGTCGAATAAAATCGATTTTTTATATTGAATCGTAATGAACTGTTCAATTTACACCCCTTATAACTATTTTATCAGTGGTGTATAAAGACCTTAAATAATGAACTGTATCGTTTTTATTACCTTAGAATGAGCCGTTTTTATCTACATACACCGAGGGTCTCCTCACATGAAGTCACCGTCATGTTTCTACAGTAGCCATAAAAAGGACAAACTGTTCTACAGAATGCGTTTCTTCCCTACGTTGTCTCAGACAACGACATGCGCTTTGGGTGAGTTGTTGAATGCAATTCGCAATTTTACCACTTGATGCCGCTAAAAAGTACAGACACCACCTTTAAAATCGCCATGAAACGGAAGAAGCAATTGCCAAATTTTTCCCGTGGTGACGTATATCCGAATGAAACGGCTTTTGAGAGGAAATAAAGCAGGGCTGGATTTGAATTTGTCTATCGAGATCTGATTGGATCGTTTGAAGTTGGGTCGTGTTGCTAATTGCTAATCGCTGCGATCTTCTCCCGGACCCGGCCCATCTGCCATACTTATGACCGGAAGTGAAGAGAGATCGTTTTGAGGAGGGTAGGAGATTTGCATTTTTGATTAAAGATTATGAGCACACACAAATTTTTTTTTTAAATAATGAAGCTCACAGATAAGTCATTTGTTAATAATACCACAATATAAAAAATATATATAGTTTTTTATTTCAATTTCATTGCGACTTTAAAATATTTGTAAAATGCAACCGTAGTAGCATTTTAACTAGGACTATACGAAACGGAAGAAAAAAGCAACATGATAACTTTTTAAATAATGCAGTATGCGGTATACTATCAAAATTCCTTGTTGCACTTTAAATTAAGTTTTAATCACACTTTCTTGACTAGTGAGGAGTTACTATAAACAGTGGCGGCTCGTGACTGCTCATCCGAGGGGCGCAAATTCAAAATATGTTTTCGGAGTGTCATTTGTGTTGCTCATGTTTTCAAGGTGTGTGTTTGTTGCGTCGTGTGAACCATGTGCATCATGTGTTTTGTCAAAATAAGTGCCTGCTGCACACGCGTCAAAACTGTTTATGATAAAAGAGACGCTAACGTTCACAAAATACACGCAAGACACTTTCTTTACAGTAAACTCTGATTACGCATGAGCTTATGCGAGTATCTGGCAAACGCGAGCGTCTCTTTTATCATAAACCCTTTAGACACGTCTGCAGCAGGCACTTATTTGAAAAGACACGTGATGCACATAGGAACACATATTTTGAAATTATGAACCACACACATGACGGGCTACATGTTGTGACAAACTTCGCCCCCTCAAGTGCGCTCGAAAAAGAAGTCACCGGCCGCCACTGGCTATAAATGATAAAAATACAGTTAAAATAACAGGCTAATTTAGCATAAATGTTTGTTCATATTTCTTTTGGGAAAAGAAAGCAACACTCTCTCTGTTTCGTCATGCTATCCACATCATCTTAAAATTTAGACTGTTGGTATTGCATTTAGTTATTGCAACCTATTGCTGTTTGCATATTGTGATAATTTCAATATATGCTGCTTTCCTAATTTTATCCACGTCTTTCAAACCATATTATATGTATGGGTTCACCATCAAGTTTTTTGGTTATCGAAATCTTTTTGCTAGCAGTGACTATACATTGAGCCTGAGGAAATGAACACTGCTGTTCTTTCTGCTATCACAGTCTCAGCGTCACATAACAGACAGCAGGTTCTTGGCTGGCCTTCTCCATTTCAGTTTTTAAACTGCTGTTTTAGCACTCTGGCCCTCTCTCTCTCTCTCTCTCTGAAAATGTGCATGATGTGGGCAGAGACTGTGGCTCGTGTTGTATCACAAACCATTAACTGCTTTACGCCTGGGGGAAGTGGGCTAATGTCACATTGAGACGAGGCAGAATGGTAAGATTGAGGCTGACCTCCCGATTTAAAGTCTTACCCCTCTGTGTGAGATCTGCTTAAGTAGCAAAATTCCCCCGCCTTCTATCTGACTCTGAGCGTTATCTTTAAAAGTTGCAAACAAATTTAAACTCTACTTAATAACATCCTGGTGGGGTGTTTACATCATCAACAATGTGTCATGACTGGGGCCAGGCACATGAGGACAGTTCATTCCCGTTATGCAGTAACTTTTAATGTTTAAATAATATTACAAGGGAACACATGTACCGATAGACTAAAACATGTAGGTTATACCATGAATGCATTTTTTTATCATTTTGGATAACAGTGTCTGCCAAATGCATGTGTAAATGTAGAATTTAAAAATAACAAGAGGAAGTTAGCCACTAATCACTAACGAATTGGTAATATTGATATATTTACAACATCTATCGAAAAGTAACCACTAACATTATAAAATCAACCTTATGTAGTTCATTTTGATCATGAAAAATAATAATATAGGTCATAAAAAATCAATTTTGTCATCCTCGTGTTGTTCTAAGCTGTATGAATTTCATTTCTCTGATAAACACAAACAAATATATTTTAGTAAATGATGGTAAGCACGCAGCTGATACTAACCATTTACTTCCATAGTAGGAAAACAAATATTATGGAAGCATTGGGATAAATGATAAAGAAGATATTTTGATAAATGATGGTAAGCACACAGTTGACAGAACCCATTGAATTTCATCATATTTGTTTTTCCTACTATGGAAGTTAATGGTTACAATCAGCTGTGTGCTTACCATCATTTATCAAAATATCTTCTTTTGTGTTCATCAAACAAACAAAGAAACTCCGGTTTAAAACAACGAGGATGAGATAATGATGACAGAATTTTCATTTTTGGGTGAACTATTCCTTTAATTTTTAAAACAGTGAGATTATATTATATTAATATCTAATAATATATATTATATATTTTTATTATTATACATTATATTAAATACAATATATTAAATAGTTGTTATTATTATGTATTTTTATTATTTTCTATAACATATTGAACATTGCATGACAGAAATCAACGTCTTACCTTTTTTGCTTTTATTACATATTGACATAATTCATGCACTTGATGCCCATAATGCCAAAATATCAAGTAATGAAGTAATGTTAAAAGATTAGTTAATTTTCTTAAAAAAAAAATCCAGATCATTTACTCACCACCATGTCATCCAAAATGTTGATGTATTTCTTTGTTCGGTCGAGAAGAAATTATGTTTTTGGGGAAAACATTCCAGGATTTATAACATATTTATAACATACCACCTCGCGTAATACGTCATCAGATCAAGAGGTCACGGATGAAGTATGCGAAACTACGCCCCAGTGTTTACAAATGTGGAGAAAGAGGACCGTTCCAACATTGTTGTATGTCGAATGATACTGATTAATGTCTTTTTATTGTCAGTTTATTGTTTAACATGGTCCGCAAGTGTGTGTTTCATATATGTAACGTGACCTTTCACTGAAAACAATTGTTCATTGAATTTGATCAATTTTTTTTGGGGTGAGTGGTTGCAATCGGTTTGTTTAAGCTACATTTAAACAAAAGTTTTATATTTTGTTTTACGTTACTAATCTTTTTTGTTTGAATGTAGCTTGGATGGATTGATTGCGGCTGCTTACCTTGAAGAAGTTGATTGGATTCAATGAATAATTTTTTCAGTGCTACGTCATTACGCAATTATGTGAGGTCGCGCTGGCGCGTCACACGACCGGAGGAAGACAAGAGGTTGTGGTTTAAAAGTGCATATTTTTTCGTTTCTCTAGGTGGGACCCTTGTGCCTCGTTTGGGATCGTTTGGAGTCGTTTGAGGCTGCAATTTTAGGCTGAATTAAAACTGTTACGTGTTGGGGTCCATTAAAGTCCATTAAAATGAGAAAAAAGCATTCATAAAAGCAGTATTTCTGATATTCTCTAAAATAACAGCGAGGACCATTTTTGCAGATATATTTGATTATAACCCCACGTGGGTGACAACCATTCTTGCTTTTGTGTAAGAAAGGAAAATGTAATCCTGTTCAGAGTTTAATGCAATACTGGAGCTGTTAACCTGAGGTGAAACCCTGCCCTGCTCTCAAAGGTGATGCTGTGGGTTGAATATCTTGAGATCGGCAGTATCTGGGTAGAGACCTTCACTGACAGCTGCCAATCAAAGTGACGCTTTCCTTTGGCTTAGACCTTTCCTGCCTGGAGTGTGCTCTGAGGTTAGCTGTCAATCAAAACTCTCATTCTGCTTCACTGCCTCAGCACGGCCAAACTTTCAAAAGCATAAAAACATTCGAAAAACACAGTGGAGTTAACCAAAGGAGCTCTCAGAGGCGTCGCTTAAATCGCTTGAGAATTAAACCTTACGATTAGCAATGCACTGTTTTTTTTCCTATTGACACTACTAATACAAGAAATAAAAAAGATGGATAGGTCCTTTATAAAAGCACTATTTTATTGTAAATTTTTTAAAGAATATAATGGTTAAATATTACCAGTCTGAAGTTTGCAGTTGTCATCACAGCCTAATGGTTAAATGTTTATAGCACAAATATTAATGGGTAGAGCATTGCATTAGCAGTCATAAGTCTGATCCTCAGGGAACGCACTGATAAAATGTTTTCTGTGTAATTGCTACGTCTGCCAAATGCATTGTAATTGAGAATATAAATTTGAGTATGAATGTAAAATGTAAATGGGTCATTCTACGGAAATGTCAATTTTTCTGTCCCTAGCCTTTACAGAAATACTACACTTGAAAAACACTTAAGGGTTAAATTTTTTTATATTTTAAAATTAAACAATATGTTATTTGAACAATTACACTTTCTTGAGCCATCAATGTAGCAATATTTGATTTTTATTAATTAACTAGAATTTCAAGCACCACAGAAGTGCTCGTCCCCAGAGTCATGTACAGAGGGAAAATGCTTTATTTTGAGATCAAAAACAGTGTTTTCTTCCATTTAAAATACAATAATGTGTCAATACCTATCAAATATATGATGTAAATTACATAAAAAAACAAAATGCTAAATAAATATTATAAAATATATAATGAAAGTAAGTAGTGGTCCCCTGGAGTTGTGTCACTGGTGTTATTGTTTAACAAAAACATTATTTTTAAATAAAAATCACACTGATGACATCACTGTACTTCCTTCATTCAATTTCTTGTAGATCTATTAAGAGAAGTCCATGGTAAGTCCACTATCTCTTTTTAGTTATCAGAATCTTCTCATTTACATCATGATTTCACATGAAGCTTTTAGTTTAAGTCACTGGTATGACTTCCTTTATTGTTTGGGAATTACAAAAAATTAGAATACACATGAATTAAACTACTTAATTTAGTAATTATACAATAATTGACAACATGTGGTTTGATACTTTGCAGCAGTAATTTTATAAAATGCAGTTTTCATGAAAATTGTCACTGGTGTTACTGTCACTGGTGTTACCTTCCTAATGGGTAAAACCAGTAAAGATCAGTAACACCAGTGACTGGTGATTATTTGTTGTGTCACTGGTGTTACTGTGTTTTTTTTTCTTTCACATTAAATAAAATCTTTCACATGTGACATGATGATAATTTAAAATTCATTGAATTCTGCTATACTTAAGAATTAAGCTTCAAAGCTGAAAAAAATAAAAAATAATATTTCATAAACACTTTTAATATTGCTAAAGAAGCAAGGTAACACCAGTGACAAAAAACATTGTGTATGCAGTCTTTAAGTACATGCACAAAAAAATAAAAAATCATTAAGCTGTAATTTATGTGTACTCATAAAGTCAAAGAGTAGTCTAATAATGTGGTCTAAGTTTAAATGTTAGAAAAATCTTGCCATACCAGAAGTGAACGTTTCTGTAGAATGACTCAAATGTAATACATATACTTACATATTTACACCTAAAATTTATTTTTAAAAGATTTAAAATGCAGCATCACACAAGAACTCATTTTTGGTCACTAATTCTATTGTAACCACTTTCCAATTATTATAAAATGTGGGAAAATATTTATTATAATGAATGAATAGGTGTCCAAATTTTTGACAGGCAGTATAATGATCACTTCACCCCAACCATTGTGCTGCTGCACGGTATTCATAAGCCAGGGTATTTAAATGGCACTCGTACCTTGAAACTACCATGACGGTAATGTCAAAACACCACGGTATATTTATATTGTAATTCAAATTCAATAAGTGCTTAACACTCGTACCTGTTTTTCGACAGCGCCTCTAACTGAGCATGCAGCACCTCTCCATCTTTAGCTCTCAAAATGGCCTCCAGGTTTTCTTCTAGAACCTTCCTGCTCTGCCTGACCTGCCTCAGGACCTCTCCCGCATCCTCAAACATAGACGTGGGTGGCTCGATGCTCTTCAAAATGCTCGGTCGGATTAAAGGAACGGCTCTGGTGGGAATAACTTCGACTGGATCTGAGGACTGCGAAGAGAGAACAAGATCTTTAGCATTTCCAGGGATGTGTACATGTCTTTCAGAATACACAATATATTTGCAAGAATTAAATTCAGAGATATTTAATTGAAGCCATTCAGACGAAAATTATTATTAAAATGTTCTGACATGTGCCATTAAATCAAATATAGGTGACTGCTGCTTTCGCCCTGTGTAAATCTCGCCCTGAAACGCTGCATTTTTCCCTGTAGTACACGCGTCACGCTCTTTCTCGGCAAGCATGAAAGTGGGCAGCCGAGGGTCCTTGGCTGTCTCTTTCTCTCATCCTCTCCTGAATATAAATCTGTCTGAGAGCTCCATAAATCCATTACACAGACCAGCAGATGCTGCCCTGGCGATCTCGATGAGGGACTTTAACCCGAACGCTGTGCTCCTGTCAAACATTAAGCTACCTCAGAGATATTGTTAATCAGATGTTTTCTTATAGCAGGCAATGAATGTGACATTATTTTCTCTATGCAACCTGAGCGATATTAAGTAAACTGTGCAGAAGTGGCCCATTTGCAGATACCTGGTAAATTCGAGTTTGTTTTGTTTAGGGAAAATAAAGTGTCAATTCACATCGTTCAGAACGTAACACTGAAGAGATGCAAATGACGCAATTAATGGCAGCATCAAGAGGCGGCTACAATTATTGACTCGAACAAAAAGAAACAATCTCAAAGCTGAAATAGCAAAAAAGTATTTTTAGAGGTATTGTGCGCTTATTCTTAAACCCAGGTGTAAACTTGCGATAACAACACTGATTTATCTAAACGCTGTCTTTGAATAACAGCATGGCTTAAATTACAGGACACAAAAGGTACCATTGTGCCCATGTGTTGTTGTGTATAGAAAAAGCTCGGAGGAGAAACCTCGTAAACCAGGCACTGCAGAGGATGTGGTTGCCATGGGAACCTACCATGGTGATGGGGATTGTGGAGGGAGGCGGGGCCGGGGTGAGATGGCTGCTCCTGCTGTTCTGGGTCGACTTGGCGTGGTGCACAGGAAACGCATCAGCAGTCTGAAAAGATAAGGACAGAAAGCAAAACCTGACTTTGTTGCCTTGAATATGCACCACGATGTTAGGACTTGACGGATGTTGTGTGTACGTACAACATGAGATGCATTGATGCGCTTTCAATGCATGCAAAAATCGACCAAATGTAAATGTAGAGTTTATATATTCAGAAACTTTAAAAATGTTGAAATTTTCCTGGGAGGCGTGAGTGACATTCTATTAAAACCGGCCAGACTGCAAGACTAGTGACTAGGCTGTCTCAGATCCAGAGAGAGAGAGAGAGAAAGAGCGACTCCGACAGCGGGCAAAGAGCATTCAAATCCTGCATCCTCAATTATATGCTAATGTGTCATTTGCTGTATGTTACATTATTCCAGGCTGATGGAATTTTTCAGCCGCGGAGACGTGACTGGAAACTCAATGTCGGACTGGGAGAACGAGTGTGACAGTAATGGATGGAAACAGGCAGTGGCACATTTGGTGAGAACGAAGTGGTGCTGTAATTTATTAGTGTGGGAGGTAGAAGAACGAAACAATTGGAAAAATTGCTGTCTGGTCAATGAGACACAAATGTCTCGCTTCGGTGTCTCGGCTTGATTTCATCAGCGACCCCCTCCAATTAGATTAAGACGATTCGGAGCTCAACACTTGGGCTGCTATTGGGCCACTTTATGAGACCAGAAACCTGTTTGATGAGTGGGGCAGGGTGGTACCATGGTTTATACAGCGGTAGAAATGTCGGTAACAATTTACTTAAAGGGGTGTACATAAGACTGACATGACACCTTCATAATCATGACATGACACGTGTCAGAGATTTTATGCACATTTATGACAACTGTGTCAAAGTGTAATTTGTTCAATTAAACCAGTAATAAACCAGTACATCAAAACTTGTCATAAATTTGTCATAAACATGACAATAATTATTAAACTTAAGAGACTACCCAGCTTTATGGGTTAACATTACATTAAACTGTCATTTAAATGTCATTAAGTGTTAATACTATGTCAAATAATTTTAAATACCTTAAAGGAACAGTATGTAAGAAATGTATATCAATTAATCATAAAATGGCCCTGATATGTCACTAGCAGGCATGTGATTGGCCAAGGACAAAAAAGAAGGAAGGAACTTAACATCCCTTCACGTGGGCAGAAACAAAATGCACACCATAACATACGCAGAAAATACATTATGACCATTATTTCAATTATTTAATTCTGACGGAAAATTTAGATTTCAAATTTAAAATGTAAACATTTGACTAACAGAAACCATGTTTAATTAAATTGGTTGATAAATGTGGAAAGCTGTAACAAGTAGCATTCCCTTACTATTTTACATCTGCAATAAGTTTATTTTGCCATAATCTGACTATCACTTGCAAGGTTATACAATTTTAAGTTGGCCTTGGAATAAGGTGGACCTGAAGGCCTACATCTAATTTGAAATGAATTAATTTTACAATATAGTGCTGGTTAAATGAATTACATTATGGTTTTTGAGTCATGGGTTGAATAATTTTCAGATAAGCAAAAAAGTGATGTGGGAAATAAAATAAGAACAAATCAAGAAATTACAAGCATATAAAATTGAAAAGAACAAAGTTACAAATAAAGTAAGATGATCTAACAGTATTGATTAGGTAGAGAAACGGTATTAAATTAATATATAACACTGTTTTCATTCTATAAATTAAATATAAGTTATCTTTTTAAAGCTATAAAAGTGATTTTCCTTTTGCCTTGTAGTTTGATTAACATAATGACTCAAACATAAGCATTTCTTATAAGATGAACTGTCCCTTTAACACCGTGAGAATACTTGCAGAGACTGTGATATTACAATATAGTTTTTGCGCATATCTCCTGTCAAGTCTCTCTACGCATCTTCAACAAGCTTGTATGACGAAGAACACAGAAATGCGGATGACATCACAGTAGCGCGAGAGCCGTTCGAAAGCAGACTTCCTTATGACATCTCGATTCGCTCTCGTGATACTTTCATGTCACCTGCGGCTGCCTGTCGGTTTTTGCAGCGCAGCATGAACTCAAATAAATCTAATGTCTGGTAAACATGTTGGATGACGGGGAAGGGCGCGTCTACAAACAACGCGCGCATACCACCCTCCCCCCGAAAATGTTTTCTCATCGAATCTACACGATTCACGTGGGTCACCTTTTTTGGCTTCAAAACGGCGAATTTCGCCGAAAGGTGAGGGATTTTCATGCCTGATGTGTATGACGTAGAACACAGAAAACGTCAGGGATCCATGTTGGATGACGGCGAAGCTCGCGCACAAAGACAGCGCGCGCATACAGACAACGCAGGCATACTGAGACAGCACTTGCAACAACACGGGCATACAACACGCGCGTGATTACCCCCCATCATCTAAAAAAAAAAACTCGATTTACGCGATTCAGACGGGTCATCCCACCAAGGACAGAAAATACGGAAATCCTTATTTATACGGAAAAATCACATCCCTGCACTAGACATTAAGAAATCATTTTCATTTCAAATACTTATATCACTGACAACAGTGGTCTGGCCAAGATATGGTCATTTAAAAAGTGGAGTTGCAGCCCTCAACTGATGTTTATGTTGTCATTTTGTGTATTGGCCACCAGTTGTGTGATTGCAGTAGCAGTTTTGGCCACAATCCTACATTCTGTTCCTTTAACAAAATGTAACAGACACATCAAAAGATTATACTTAACTTTATGCATGTGCAAAATACATAAAAACTCACAACTAACAGAACTTGTTCTTCCTCACACAAAGAGTTCTGAAATTTTCTGACATAGAAGAAAAAAATAGCAAAACATTTAATCAATGTAATTCATTTTGCAGCAATATGGACCCAACGCTGCATGGCTCAACCCATTATTGTACTGTTTTCATTTAATTTTAGGTGAATTGGTCTCCAAATGTCCAATAAAGTATAATTTTATCAATTTTAATTATTATTATTATTATTATTATTGAATGATTCATTTTATTTGTTAAACACATGAAGGAAACTTAAAAAAACATTATGAACTAAAACATATTCATGATGTTGTTATTAGTGCTGCCTCACGATTAGTCGCGACTAATCGTTTGCAGAATAAAAGTTTTTCGTTACATAATACATGTGGGTGTACTGTGTATAATAATTATGTATAAATACACACACACATGCACACACATACACGCAAGTATATAATTAAACATTTGCATGTGTATATACATGTTTTTATATATATAAATATTTATTATATAAATATATTAATATATTTTTTCTTAAAATTATACATGTATGTTTATGTATTTATATAAACATAATTATTATACACAGTACACCCACATATATTATGTAAACAAAAACTTTTATTCTGCAAACGATTAGTCGCGACTAATCGTGAGGCAGCACTAGGTTATAAAACTATTTAACAGAGTATTAACACTTAATGACATTTTAATTACAAATTATATTTGTACCACTGTAGTTGAGGTCAAGAAAAATATTCATGATGCTGTTATAAAACTATTTGACACAGTATTAACACTTAATGACATTTTAATGACAAATTATATTTGTACCACTGTAGTTGAGGTCAAGAAAAATATTCATGATGCTGTTATAAAACTATATGACAGACTATTAACACTTAATGACATTTTAATGACAAATTCCATTTGATTCACAGGTAAAAAGTGGTCAGTTATGTTGTCTAGGTAATGTCAAGTTGTCATGACAAGTTATGATGTATTGGTTAATGTCAAATTGTCATAACAAAGACATCTCAAACAATGTCATCTTTGCATTAACATAATTCAATGAATGACACTTAATGACAGTTGTCATAAACGTTCAAAAAAATCTCCATGTTTATGGCACATGTCATGATTGTGAACACCCCTTCGAGTAAAGTTTTACCGAAATGTCTTAACTGTCTGTTTTACATAAGTTTTACTGTTTAGAATCAGAATTAAATTGTTTTAAACTAAGTGTTGCATAATGTGAAGCTGTTGTTGCATTTATACCAGTCTTATCATTCTTGTGTTCATGATCTATCATAATCTATCTGAATCTTTTGCTTTACAGTTCCAAAATCCAGTATAATGTTTTATTTACAAAAAATATATGAGAAGCTCAGATGCAAAAGCCGCTAAATGACACTTCTATCAAAAATGAGATAATGATATTGACTCTTGGCACGTATTATACCTTCAACCTAAACATAAGAGCCTGATAAAAAAGCACATTTACAAGAAAACATGTCAGATGCACTTAGAGGGTTTTCAATCCGAGCTTTTCATATATTACTAAACACTTTAAACAAAGAAAAAAAATGCTTTGAAAATGTATCTTTTTGTAAAGATTGTACTTCTTTCTAAATAAAGATGACTGAATGACTAATTAAAATTTTAATAATCAAATTAGATGAATTATCATTTAGAAGTAAATAAGTAATAGTAAAATAATTTGACCGTATTACAAAAATAATAGTGCAGAGTTAACACAACGTTATTTAAACCATAAACCACTTTTATTGAATGTGAAATGAATTTGCGAACAGTACACCGTCCACCCCCAGCCAAAAACAAACTTAAGGTGCAAGTGAATAAGCTATTAAATAGACACATGAGGGTATTTTGACTCACAATATGCTGCCAAATACATAACAGAGAGTTTGATAGCAGAATTCAGACCTACGGTGACCGTTTAGCTTTTAACTGCCTGTTTTAAAGTGAGGGCAAAATAGTAGAAAGCCTGAAACTTTAATGGATTTGCTCAGAATAGATTCGTTCTAGTGACTCACACTAAAGTAAGACTATTAGAGAGTGAGAGTTAGCATTGATTTGTGAGGCTCTCACCTGCATTAGACGATTCATCTCGTTTTTTAGCCGGCCGAGATCTTGCAGCATCTCGTTGGCCCTCAATACTGCCGAGCTGGAAGATGCCATGTTTATCGTTTCTCCCTGGCTCTCCTGTTCTGATGGTTCACGGCTTTCAGAAAGAGATCCTTCAGGTGATGTTTGATTGTTTCTGAGAAAAAATATGAAAGCGAATTGCTACATTTTTAATATTTATATAGTCAGATGCCATCATATATGTGACCCTGGACCACAAAACCAGTCATAAGTTTACTGGTCATTTTAAAGTGACGCTCCACTTTTTTTGAAAATATGCTCATTTTCCAGCTCCCCTAGAGTTAAACGATTTGAACCGTTTTGGAATCCATTCAGCCGATCTCTGGGTCTGGCGGAACCACTTTTAGCATAGCTTAGCATAATCCATTGAATCTGATTAGACCATTAGCATTTCAATATTTTTCCTATTTAAAACTTGACTCTTCTGTAGTTACATCGTGTACTAAGACCGACAGAAAATTAAAAGTTGTGATTTTCTAGGCAGATATGGTTAGAAACTATACTCTCATTCTGGCGTAATAATCAAGGACTTTGCTGATGTAACATGGCTGCAGCAGGCGCAATGATATACGCAGCGCCTGAAAATAGTCCCATGTTATTGAAAGTAAAGGGAGCTATTTTTGGACAGTGCGTAATATCACTACGCCTGCTGCAGCCATATTATAGCAGCAAAGTCCTTGATTATTACACCAGAATGAGAGTATAGAGAAACTTTTTGGTTATTTTTGAGCGTGATGCTAATGGTCTAATCAGATTCAATGGATTGTGCTAAGCTATGCTAAAGGTGCTAGTGCCAGACTCAAAACTGTAAAAATCAAATGTTTAACTCTAAGGCAGCTGGAAAATGAGCCTTTTTTCCAAAAAAGTGCAGTGTCTCCCATTAAAGCTGAATAAGCTTTCCATTGATGTATGGTTTGTTAGGATATAGGACAATTTTTGGCCGAGATAAAACTATGAGAAAATCTGGAATCTGAGAGTGCAAAAAATAAAAATATTGAGAAAATCGCCTTTGAAGTTGTCCAAATAAAGTCATTAGCAAATGCATCCAATCACAAAAATAATGTTTTTATTTATTTACGGTAATTTTATTTGATTTATTTACAAGATATCTTCATAGATCATGATCTTTACTTAATATCTTAATGATTTTGGCATAAAAGATATACCCGGGCTACTTGTGACTGTTTTTTTGTTCAGGGTCACAAATGAAAAGGACAGATTCAGAGTCTGTGAAGCATTCTTAATCTTACTGTAAATTACATCAACTAGCCTAAACAAAGACACGCATACCTATGGCAATGTGCACATGAGCGCAACTAATTTCTAAGACAAAAAAACATATGCTATAAAAATCCTGGGTTATTTTCAAACCAACGTTGGGTCAAAAAGGACAAACCCAACATGTTGCATTGTAATTTAACCTATGATGGGTTGTTCCAACCCAAAATGCTGAGTTGGTTTATCCAATTTTTGGGTCAAATATAAACATTTTCTTGGTTAATTTAATCCAACGGCTGGGTTTATTTAAAAAAAATAATAACCCAGCATTTTTAGTGTAATGAAAATGCATTACAAATTAGTTTTGCTTGTGATTCATTAATGTAGCCTGTTGAGTAACGAAACCCGGATAAGAATTTTTAATGCCAACATTTTTCCATAGTTGTCCATCGAAATCAATTTTCCAATGCCAATACTGCTAATCTTACAACACCAATCACTGTCCAATTAACTCAGCTGGATGATATATCGACAGCATATCTACTGTAAACAAAAAAAAACAGTTTCTCACATATACCGAGTATGTAGACATTAAAAGTCATCCAGCATGAGAGCACACATCCTAATATGATGCCTAAGGGTGTGCACTAATCTGACTTTCCCGCTGTCAATCCAAACATCTTAGCTTTTACACGATATTTCACATGTGCGGCACAAGGGAGCAAACCCAAATCGGTCCAGGATTAATCTGAATATGTATTTACACTGGCATGTAAGCAGAGAATCATGAGGGGGTCTGGCGGCCCTCAGCTGCGGGTTCATCGGGTTCCAGTCAAAGGCTAGCAGTCTGTTTTCACAGTCTGTGGTTGCCAACGCATCTAATGTTACTTTTCTCTAACACTGCAGCGCTTGTCTAACGTTGTGGCAATTAATCACCTGCTGACGGTTTCAGTTTGCCAAAATTATGTTAAAAAAGGTAACAATACAAATAGTTTTTGGGCAGATCGCTCTTGACATATAGGAGAGCAAAAGAGGTTACACAAACATGATTTATGAATCCGTCACTTGAGGTTACATGTTATTGGAGACAGCTCATGAGGTGAATCTTACAAAAACATCTTTGCTTTTTCGACTCCAAGTAGTTGCGTTTACATAAAGATTTGCTTTTTTCTAAATTTTGAAAAAAACTATTGTGAAATGACAAATATTATGCGACTAAATTGTCATTTGGTTTTGCGATAAGTCATTTCAAAGACTATGGCAACATGTGTGTTTGACTTCATACGGCGGCATGCAGACCAACATGCGGATGACATCAAAATAGCGCCAACGCGATTTAAAGGCATAGTCGACTCCCAAATCGCTCTTGTGGTATTTTTATGTTATGCACTTGACGGTTCTTGTGATGCCAAATAGAGTCGAACACACCTCTTCTGTCATATCCTTCAACCAAACATCCCGTGCCATATTTAAAGAATGATCATGTGACTTTTATGCATGTCAGGTGACCTAAAAAAAAACATTGTGTTGCATTGCAATTTTGCGATATGTATTCCTTTTTCAAATTGCCTGAAAAACCACCTCTAAACGTTTATGCTAAATTGTCGTTTTCCATTGGCCACATGTTCGATTCGCTATTTCAATTTGCATAATTTGAAGGGTAATGAAAACGCAGCTAATGACGTATATAAGAAGTTACAGTATCTTTTGCATGTTTATTAAATATTACATTTACACTAACATTTAGTCATTTAGCAGACGCTTTTGTCCAAAGCGACATACAAATGATGTAACAATAAAGCAATTAGAGCAACACAAGAACAGCAATACATAAGTGCACTAGTCTCATCAAATCTAACAGGGTATAAAAAGCCAAGGGTTATTTTTACTTTTATTAATGACAGAGAAGATAAAGAAAAGGATAGATAAATACATAATTAACTCTTTCTCCGCCATTGACAAGTTATCTCGTCAAATATGAGTTAATATTTAGCTGATAAATATGCCTTTCTGGACGAATTTCAAAGTGAAAGTGTAATACCGCTTTTATCCACTAGATGGCACCAAACCGAATTTATCAAAAATGGAAGTTAAAAAGATTTAATGATTTATTTTAATTGCCTTTATGTTTGATAGTCATTCTGAGTCTGATCTCTAAAATAAATTCCTTTACAAAAATGCAAATTTTTAAGCTTTTTGCTCAAAATGTTGTATTTTTGAAGAGAAATATCCATATTTCAGTGGTTAAATTAAGTAAAAAAGTAAATATATAATGAAAGTTTTTTCCCCATTTTGTTTGTTTGTTTGTTTGTTTATTGTTTGTTTGAAAGCAGAGGGTGTGTTCTTTCATTTGATATATTTGTATCTTTATATATTTATAGAAGATATTTTTTCCTGCAAGGAATTTTGTGAAACTTTTGTTAAAATCACAAAAATGCGGGTGGGCAACTTTTCTCAAAAAGGCTGGCGGTGAATGAGTTAAGTAAGGTGTTGGTTAATGTTAATATTAAGACTGTTTGTGCAGTGTAACATTATTTTTATAACAGGTTGGTGAAACGTCTTTTCTTATAAATTTGTGAAATGGCACCTGGAAATTTTCTTGACAGTTTTTGCAACATTCATCCTATGAAGTTCTTCTGTCTCCTAAGACAGACGCAGTGCTTAATGTCATCCAATGGGGTTCATATGGGTTTTATGTTTCACTGATTGCTTTTTCCCACAGGTTTACTTTCACCTGTTTGGACAGGGTCCTTTAAAGATCCATGTTGCCCTTTAAGCCACAGAAACAAAGAGCTGTTACACGAGAACAGGAACTGGAGAAAAATAAAGTATTAGGCTTGACGGCTTTATTTAGAGAGAGAGAGAAGCTGGTGAAGCCACATAGGGAAGAGCTGGAGACCGAAACAAATTCAAACAAAGCAAAGATGACAAACCGAGAAAAAACGAGAAAGGACGAGAACGAAAATAGAACAAGGGTGAAAATGAAACGGGATACAGAGATATAGAGAAAGATAGATAAATAGATGGAGAAAGAGAGAGAGAGATAAACGGATGATGTTCAAAAAAAGGCCAGAGCGAAGAGACAGGCAAGCTTCTCTGTTTAAAAATGACTGGGCTGTCTATGTAGATAGCATTTTAAGGAATCAAATTCTGTTGGTTAAAATTCATTCAGGCAATCCCAGAATGCACTGCAACAGGTTCTGACAAAATGTAAGCATCTATAAATAAATCCGTAAGTAAATGAGAAATGTTTCTGTACCTTAGTTGGTAAAACATTGCATCAGCAGTGCAAAATAAACCTCAAGGAAATCATATGTAGAGTTTGGTTCCAAAACGCAATAAACGCCATTTTTAAAAAATATTAGTTACCACCAATATCAGTATTGTATCAGGTCAGCAGTGTTTCCCACAGGATTTTGAGGAGACTGTGGTGGTGATGATGTCACCCGCTAATTAGCATATATGTGACGTCATCATGTCGTGTTTGCGTTTGATCTAGTGTTGGCACCTGAAATATGTTTCACTTCTACTCTTTGATCTGTATCTGTATTTGATCTGTATTATATATCAAATTATATTTTAAGCCGAATTAAGCTGTTTTAAATAGTGAAATAAAAATGTAAATGGGAATCGTGAAAATTCTATTTGTGGGGGCCAGTGTTGATTCTGTGGTGGGCCACCACAAATAAATCTATGTATGGGAAACACTGAGGTCAGTTTTAAAAAGTAAATTCTTAATTTTACACAAAATCCGATATTCGCCGTGTTATTCTGTCATCTTCTCTCCCTTTTTTCCAAACCGCATAAAATGAGTCCTCCTTCTCTGCCGAACGCAATAAATCCGCTTAACCAATCACAGCCCACCATTCCACGCGTTGTAAACAATAATGGCAGCGTTTTGAATACACCCCAGAATCCTAGTTTTCCTCATCTAATTTGTACTTCGTGATCAACAAACAAAGAAAAACAAAATAATACTTTTGATGGCATTGATAAACCTGTGGTTGTTTACTGTGATGGGAAAGAAACGTAAGCCATCATAATCTAATAATTTACGTGAGAGGCACTCAGGAGACGGAAAAATGCCGGCTGTTGCTTATTCTCACATGACAGCATCAAGCTTCTGTCATGCTAACACATTGACTCCAGGGGATCTTATGAAAAACTTTCCATTATTTTACGTGAAGTCAACAAAAATCGAGCAGAACCAAAACATTTTAAAGCTAATCGCTGTCAAAAACGTTCAGCAACAACTTCTCATGTGTGTGCATTTTTTCACGTTTCGATCATAAACTAGCATTCTATTAAGCTGGTGAACAATCTTATTTGGGAGCACACAGTAATAAACTCCCTGATCTCTGCTTCATTTCAGTTTGCAGACATTTTTCATCACATTGTGAGCGAATCTTTCAAACATGGTAGGGAGCGTCACATTTCCTGCTGACGTCAGAGGTATTCAGGCCAATCACAACGTACAGGTTAGCTGACCAATTAGGGACACAGCGCTTTTCAGATCGATGAGCTTTGTACAAAATCAGTGTATTTCGGTAAGACAGGGATATCTGGAGCAACAAAAATGTACGGTATGTGGAAAATTATGTGTATTATACCAAACCCAAAAATAACGTTGTTTTTTAGAAATGAAATAGGTGCCCTTTAACACTCAGACGTCTTTTTACTTGAACCTATATACAGAGAGCCATTCATTCCATCTGAGCACAAAGAAGAGAAAGCAGAAGAATCTCAGGCAAATACTGAGAATGTATTAACAGGAAAGTGTAATCCTAACCTATGGAAGAAACACAAGACGCTATTGATTTCTCTTACGGTAAAAATTCATTCATTCATAGCTATGTAACAGAAACAGTACTTATTTCTGAATGAAACAGAATATGACGGTTATATCCACCGAGATCTGAGGTCGTTGATGATACTGGCAATTTGCATGGAAAGATGGACTCAATCCATATTTTGCAACCCTGAATACCACCCTTTTGACTTGGGTTAGTAAGAAAACAAAAGAAAAATAAAAAATAAAGCAATGTACACTGCTAAAGAAAACGTCCTTGGTGTAAATACATACAAAAAAATGCTGGGATGTTTTAACCCATGGCTGGGTAAAACATGGACAATTCCAAATGTTAAATTAAAGGGTTAAATCAACCCAGAAAATATCCATATCTGACCATAGAATATGAACCACCTCAGAAAGTGTATGTTTTTTATAATGTTCTCTCAAATACACAAAAAATTAGGGCTGTCAAAAGATTAATCGTGATTAATCGCATACAAAATAAAAGTTTGAGTTTGCATAATATATTTGTGTGTATTGTGTGTAATTATTATGTATATATAAATAGTACACATTCTTGTATAAATGTAATAATTTTTTTATTAATGTATATATATATATATATATATATATATATATATATATATATATATATATATATATATATATATATATATATATATATATATATATATATATATATATATATATATATATATATATATATATATATATATGTCAAAATCTAAAAATCTATATACATGTAAATGTTTCTTAAATACATACATGCATGTGTATTTTATATACAAAATAATTACACACAGTGCACATATACATGTATATATTATCCAAAAACTAACTTTTATTTTGTATGCGATTAATCACGATTAATCTTTTGACAGCCCTACTAAAAATATAAAGAAAAATAAATTTGCAAGTTGACATGCAACCTACAAAACATAAATGCACAGGCAGATCGATGTGAAACCGATAAATGAGGTCAAAATAACGTGGCTTGAGTAATAAAACTAGCACATCTTGAATTACAGAAAGCCGACTCCGTAAGTCAAAAAAGCAGTCTGATAAATTGCCCGTAAGTGAAGGATACGATACAGACAACACATCGAAATTCTCTCAAGGTTAAGAGTCTGATGTTGAAAAAGGCTGCGTTAACCCGAGACAGTGTTGCGTTTGATCCATCACTTGGCAACAGACAGCACAACAGGCAGATGCATTAGACATCCGTCTCATCAGAGCCGCCTCTCTGTCCCTGGGTTTCATCTGCTGACAGGAAGCCAGGGAAGGAAACAGGTGCTTTTTTTGCCTTTCAGGGGCTTCGCAATAAATAAACATGAAGGCAGGAGCGGCGGTGCACGGGGTGGCGGTTTCCACACGGCACGCTTCCCTCAATCAGCTTTAAGATGCCACAAAAGAAGCTAATCCATTTGAAGAGGAAGATGCCAGGCTTTTTGATCTCGCTCAAATTGATTAGGGTGTAGATATACATGGTGAGGGGGGAAAGGAGAATGCCCGACAGAGGTCATGCAATGCTAATGTCAGAGAGACGTTTTTTTTTCCAAAAGCTAATGAGCTTGTGTGTTTGTCTATGCGTGTACGTGATAAAAATCACTCTTAAAAATGAGCACGGGCGTCCTTTTGATGCATATGGATTTGGTCTCTGAAATAGTCATTTGTGTGCCAATAAGAAAATGCGATCAATAGGTGACACCTGTCAAATCGTGCGACACAATAGTCGCGGCCGAGAAACGTTTCAAATATTTCTCAAATCGAATATCGACTTTCCGTCACCTCTTAGAGAAAAGGAGCGTTTTATCAACGTGCGGCACATTTTCGCTTCATCGGAGAGATAGACATCACCTAAAGTTTAACTCCGCGAGACAGCAGACCTCAAGGACGAACCACATGCCTCACGATTTACTAACACAACAGAGAGAACAATTCATTATCCAAAAGCTTGGAACGGGAAATATGCTTCTCCACTTCATTTGTCAGATCTGGAGCAGAAACGAGAGGGAAGAAGAGGTGAAAGAGGAAGGGTAACCTTACGGTTGCTGCTCCGGTTTATGGCAAAAGGTGACTGTGGGCTTCACTAATGGTGGCAGAAGAAAGCCATGTGGGCTTCAAGCGTGTGGTCCTGTGAAGTGATAGTTCAGATTTCATAGGAGGAAGAGTGAAATGTCAGGGGCAGGTGGGTTATTCATGGTGGGGTGCTACGCTTCACACAGCAAGGGAAACCAGAGGAACAAAAGAACCAGCAGGTCCTCTGACGGTTGACTAGATTTATAAAGACGGCATCACGGTGATTCAATGACAGACAGGTCATTATTTAAAGGGATCCTCAAGTGAAAAATGAAAATTACCCCATGATTTGCTCACCCTCAAGCTATCCTCTATGTACATGATTATCTTTTTTCAGACAAACACAATCAAAGTTATTTTAGAAAATGTCCTTGCTCTTCTAAGGTCTATAACGTTAGTAAACAAGGTCCAGGGAACAACTTCTGACTTTGAAGCCCAAAATTGCATTCATCCTTCACAGAAGTACTGCACACGGCTCCAGGGGGTTAATAAAAGCCTTCTGAGGGTAATCGACTTGCGATTTTGTAAGAAAATATTTATATTTAAAAAAATATAAACCATAATGCTGCATTCACACCAGACGCGGTAGAGATGGCAAAAATGCGCTATTTGCGCGTAGTTGGACGCTTGAACTAGGGATGCACCGATATGGAAATTTTGGCTGATACCGATAACCGATAACTCTTTATATTTGGGGGCCGATAACCGATATATATATAGGCCTATAAATATTCATATTAATTTCACAATGAAAAACTCCCAGACCGCGGACATCTTGTCTTTGCGCTAGACTAGCATACTCTTCCTAAGCCCGCAACATGTGTCATCTTCGTGCTATGTCACAGAAAGCACCAATCAAAACTCCACATGGCCAGCAATGAGCAAGTGAAGTGGTTCAACAAACCAAAATAATCCATAATTTATCAGCTTTCATTTATCGGCCTAATTTTGCCATCAGACCGATAATATTAAAAATAAGCAGTTATCGGCCGATAACGATATGTCGGCCAATATATTGTGCATCCCTAGTTTGAACATTTTAAGGTTGACCCACTTTAATTGCGCGTGAAATTCTAGTCAATCGAGACATTCATGCGGAAATTCGCGTCATGGGAGGGGTGCGTTTTTCCGCCAAAAGTTCAGATTTTTCAAATGAATAAGGTGGATTAACGTCTACCCTGCCGTGCTAAATGCCTCATTCGCGCTGCGAGACCTCCAGACGTGCGTAAACGTGTCTTTACATTGACTTAACATAGAAATCACTTGCGCTTGACGCCTCTACCTGCGGTGTGAACGCAGCATAATAACTAGCTTCCGGTATCAGCCAAGACGCATTTACAGAGCATGCTTCTTCTTTTAACCCTTAAGCCATCTGGACATATGTATTTGATAAACATAAGTATCTCGGATGGCTTTAGGGTAAGTAAATCATGGGGTAACTTTCATTTTTGGACAAACTATTGCTTTAATGTTGGCGTTATCCGGCATTAAAAAAATAAAAAAATAAATGGGTAATTTTATTTTTGGACAAACTATCCCCTTAAAGGTGCTCTAAGCGAATTCACGCATTTTAGACCATAAAACATTTTTTGTTACATACAGCAAACATCTCCTCACTATCTGTTTGCTGCCTGTCCGCTGATCAAACTGTAAAAAAACGCAATCTCTGTAGACAGCCTAGGCTCCACAAACTGCAATAAAAACAAAGTGGCCAAACCTACCACCAGAAACGATAACAAAGTGTTCCAGCCAATAAACGACAAGAACGATTTGGGGGTGTGGGTTGGGCGCGTTAATGAAAGCACGGAAGGGAGGGGGAGGAGTTAGCTACACTCCGTTTGTTTGAAAACAGTTCAAACATCAACAAAAAGTAACGTCACACAGATTTGCTTAGAGCGCCTTTAAGGAGTATTATGAAGATTTTTCAAATCAATGACCAAATTTACATGCACCCTCATATTGCGATTATAATGGGATTTGGCAATATTGCAATTATACATGTAAGCACAATTCTTCGATAACAATAATGCGATTAAGCTCACAAACACAGCAAGAATAATCATATTAAAAAGGGTCGTACGTCGCTTTTAATCGCAGTATTCGGCCATGTTAACACTTTAATCGCATCTATACTGCACTAACTGAAGTGCGCGTGTGTTTTTGGAAGTTATCCCTGAACATGACTCGCTGTCAGCAGTCTGCCTTCATCCAGAAACAGCTAAAATAACGTGACAGCAGCGTATGAAACCATTACAGGCACTGTCATAATATTCATGTCTTCATCACTGCACCGAATAACGAAATATGTCTAAAAACAGTGGACAGTATATGCAAGTTCATCATTTAGGCTCTGCATTGGACAATGTGTGAGTAAAAAGCACAATGATTAGCGAATAATCCGAAAATAAAAACTCCATGTAAACAGGAGAGAAGAGGTTAGCTCCAGTCTTGTAAACATCAAATTAGTCGACGATTGAAATCAAACTGTGATGCTCATAATCTCAAAGATTAGATTATAAGACTTAAACCTGGATTTCACAGACAGGTTCACAAATGCATAGAAAAAAACACACACATCAGTGATGAATTCGTCTACCTTCTGTAAAGCCACCACCTCCTACAAACGCTCATGCAAGAATTAAAGCAACAGGGTGGTTGTGTCTCATTCCCTTACAGAAAATGACTGTTTTTCTGTGCTGTGCATTATCCAAAGGGACCTATCATCCATCATGGCACCCCGTGCCTGCACAGATACAGGGTAAACCCCGCTCATCTAAATGTCATCTCGCACACACACCGACCCAAGCACGACCGCTTTCTCCACCGGACCAGCCGCAACAGATGTGGCCTCGGACCTTGCTATTTAAATCCGGCCACCTGATGCCCGGGGAGCCCGAGAAACCCTGTCTGCACAGCATGGGTGAGCGCGGATCTTTAATGCTCATTTATCATGATTTATACGGATGCCCTGCTTTTGAAATTGCTCTTCATCACATCAGCTTTTAAGATGATTATGTTGTTGGATTGTGCACATCCTCTGCATAAACATTTCACATGCATGAGAAGCATATAAAAATATAACATGATGATGCAAGTGATGTACTGAAAAGCTCTGTAAGAAGAATCGCAGAAGCGAATTGGATACTTTGAATGGATATTTATTTCCTCTTCCTCACAGATAATAAAGGGAATCTCAGGAGAAACTCAGACATGTAATTTAAAAGCAATTTTACAGGACAGGACGAAGATGGACCTGGAAGAGAGGAGGACACTGAATGCTGAATGATGAAACTCTCCCCTGAATTGCTCTTCTTGGAGTCCCTCAAGGATTTTGTCACACTGTGTGCACATAACTCCAATTTCTTATGTTCCTTGAGAATGGACATTTCACTCCTGTTCCAAAAACCCAAATTACACTGCCATATGAGATTGTTTTGGTGAAAATCTAGGGCACCATCACATGTATCCATTGTGCATGAGGCAATCCCTCTTGCAAAAGGAGTCGGATGGTGTAGTGGGCAGTGCTTCGACCTATGCTGGAGACGCACTTTTCGACCCAAATTTGAATCCCAGCTTAAGGTCCTTTGCCGATCCTGTACCCCCTGTCCACCCTGTAATTTCCTGTCCTTTCCTGACATACAAATCTATCAAATAATAGCAAAAATGGCCCAGAAACATAGGCTGTGCCTGAAAACTCTAAATTGCTGCCTTTTGCAGCAGCATTCCAAGGCAGGAAGGCATCAAGGCATGTCCGAATCCAATGTTAGGTTTACTTCCTGACTCCTGAGATCTTGGCTGTTTCTCAATATACGTTCTTCATCAATCTTGCGTCCTTGTGTTCTCGCTCTACGTCATCATTAACTGTCGAAGTTCAATACCAATTCTCAAGAACACAAGTACATTACCCAGTACGCATGAAAATACCCGGATATGTTCTTGATATCGAGGATGCATTGAGTGCAGACTTGCGCGCTGAAATTGGGAGAGGTCAGGTGACCACAAGGAAGATCGCACACATCTCAATTCTCACAAGTGTGTTCTCGCTACCTTCTGAGGTTGTTCTTTCAAGGTCGCCTGGCAAGACCAGTCTTCACGAGAAAGCAAGTGCGTTCTTGGAATTGAGAAACAGCCATTGTCTCACAAATCTATGCGTTTGCGTGCATGGGGAATGTGATTGGTCGAGCCTGGTTGAGTTCGAAAAAATTAAATGACGGCCAAGAAAGCACTGGCTGTTTCTCAATGTAACGGATACTTCCTTGGCAGGACTAGTCCTTACAAGTCACTTCCTTCAGAGGCTAGGCGAAACTCCTCTTAAGCATTCGGAGAACACATAAATGGAACAGGCTAGCAAGTGCACGTCATTGCGTCAATGAAATGTGTGCCTTCGGCGCTGCGCGCATAGGATTGTGGGTGATTTCAGAGCGAGAAGGATACATATGCATCCTTTCCTGTATACGGGATATTTCTCGAATGAAGGACTCAGTCCTTGGCTAAAATTCAGAGGATCCTCGACATTGGAACAGTCCTTCGACGAATGTCGATGACGTAGCATCCTCGAAATTTTGGCTTCCGAGGATCCTTTCTTGACATTGAGGCTACTGACTCGCTGGAGCACAAATTTAGTGTACATTTTTTACACATTTTAATTGCATTTCTAGCGAGAAATTAGTATTGTAGTTTTCAAATATGTAATTAGTTATTATAAAGACGCTCTCTGTTTATATTTCAAACATGCTGCCTTTAAAGTGTGTCCGAAAGCGTTTCTCTTAGCTGCCTTCATGCCTCCAAAGGCATTGCCTCATGAGGCAGCGAGGCAACAAGTCAGCTGCCTAAGTTTTTCGGACGCAGCCAAAGTTTAAAAAACAAGAATGCAAATGGACGCACGTAATGTTCCTGTAGCTCTATAGGTAAAGAATTGTGTTAGCAACGCTAAGGTTATGGCTTCAATACACACATACTGATACATGTATAGCTTGAAATGCAATGTAAGTTGAAGTGGATAAAGTGTTTGCCTTAAATACATAAATGTAAAATTAAGCTAAATAAAATATTTTTTATTTTCTTTGCAGGAATTGGACCGCAAAAAAACAATTGTGGATTTTAGAAGCAGCATTCAAGTAGACACCAAGACAGCTTATCAGGTTTTTGTGCAGACCGTATGTCACATGCACAATGATAATTATAACATGGATACAAAAAATGTGACCCTGGACCACAAATCCAGTCATACTTTAAGTATATTTATAGCAATAGCCAATTGTATGGGTCAAAATAACACTGCCAAAAATCCCTTTCTTACTTTCTTATTTTTGTCTTGTTTTCAGTAGAAATATAAAAATTCCTAAATCAAGATGTATTTTCTTGATTAGCAAATGACCTATAAAATAATTCAAGACAAAACATATCAAATTTAAGCGAATTTGTGCTTAAAACAAGCCAAAAAATCTGCCAATGGAATAAGACATTTTTTACTGAATTTTTCTTGTATTAAGTAAATTTAAGAAAAATGTTTTATTCCATTGGCCGATTTTTTTATTAATTTTTTTGCTTGTTTTAAGCACAAATTTGCTTAAATTTGATATGTTTTGTCTAAAGACTTGTTTTCTTAGGTCATTTGCTCATCAAGAAACTACATCTTGATTTAGGAATTTTTAGATATTTCTACTGAAAACAAAACAAAAATACTAAGTAAGAAAGTCATTTTTTGCAGTTTAATTATTTTTCTCTTATGCCAAAAATCATAAAGATATTACGTAAAGATCATGTTCCATTAGAATATTTTGTACATTTTCTACAGTAAAAAATCATCAAAATGAATTTATCATTAGTAATATGTGTTGCTAATAGTCTTTACCTCATTTAGACAACTTTAAAGGCAATTTTGTCAATATTTAGATTTTTTGCATCCTCAGAATCCAAATTTTCAAATAGTTGTATATCGGTCAAACATTGTCCTATCCTAACAAATCATACATCAATGGAAAGCTTATTTATTCAGTAAACTCAATTTAAAACCCTTAAGTTTTGTGGGCCAGGTCACAAATGTAAATGAATAATGTGCGATTCAATGAGTTTGCAAAAGTAACTCATGTGCCATTCAAAGCCGTAACAACCATAGAAACGTTAAGCACACTGTTGTGTTGGATATTTACTGGCAAGACTCTTGATGTGCAAATACAATCCCTTCTCTCTTGTATAATGTCAAGACCGGGTGAATACCGTGACATTTCTGCAGGATCAAGGTCAGTTTATTGGGTCTGTGCTGGTGCAGGCAGGAGTTGTCTTTCAGTAGTGGGTGACATTTAGACTGGAGTCCACTAATGTGATGAAACTCTCACTGGAAACGGCCTCCATACATGCACGATGAATGCAAGCCCAGTTATCAACACATGAATTTCATATTAACAGAAACGTGCTGTTGTATAGCAATACATCAGTTTAAATTAGGGATGCACTGATATATCGGCCTATAATCGGCAGATAAAAGCAATTTTTCCCACTATGGGACTAGGGCTGCAAAACGATTAATCACGACTAATCGTTTGCAGAAAATAAGTTTTTGTTGACATCATATATGTGTGTGTACTGTGTATAACAATTTTTTATATATAAATACACAGAGATGCAAGTATATATATTTAAGACATATTTACATGTTTTATATACCTTTTTATATTTATATATCATTTATATTATATATAATTATAAATACTTATATTTATTTATTAAATGATACATGCATGTGTGTGTATTTTATACACATAATTATTATACACAGTACACACATATATATGATATAAACAAAAACTTTTATTCTGCAAACGATTAGTCGCGATTAATCGTTTTGCAGCCCTATATGGGACATCGACCGATTGTTTAAAAACAGCCAATGATCAGGTCAGATTATATCCTGGCAATCAAAAGAGGTGAAAATCAGTTGCAAGTTCATCACAACATGTATGTAGCCCGTCATGTATGTGGTTCGTAATTTCAAAATGTGTGTTCGGCGTGATGCACATAGGGTCACTCAACACGTGTCTTGCCAAATTAAGTGCCTTCTGCAGACGCGTCTAAAAGGTTTATGATAAAAGAGACGCTTGCGTTTGCCAGATACTCGCATAATCTCATGCGTAATGAGAGTTTACTGTTAAGGGAGCGTCTTGTGTGTATTTTGTGAACGTGAGCGTCTCTTTTATCATAAATGCTTTTGACGCGTGTGCAGCGGGGCACTTATTTTGACAAAACACGTGATGCACATGGTTCACATGACCAAACAAACCGAGCAACACACATGACGCATATTTTAAATTTGCGCCCCTCGGAAGAGCAGTCACGAGCCTGCACTGCTAAACACACACTGAAAACAAACTAAATAAAGACACACGTTATCGTCCTGCTTCACAAACTCCCGATACGCAATGCACAAAGATGCTGTCTTTTCAATTCACATAACACCTGCGCTTCGATAACAAATTCAGTGATACTGCCTCTGTGTGCGCCCAGCAGAGACAAGAATTTGATTCTGCAGCCTGCAGTCTCCTCCTCTCCATCCCTGCCAGAGCATTCAGCTGCATGCGAATGACTCCGAGCGGGTGGAAAGACGTGAGGGCTGGAGGGGAAACAAAGGTATGCGTCCGCATTAGTATTCCACTCACCCTCCTGCACCCTGCCGGCCTTCCCAGCATCACCGGCTCACACACAAGCTTGTTATTAAACTATATCCGGCCGACCCACGCATCCTCATTAATATTTATCTCGCTTAATACAAAGCTTATGCATTTTTTGATTAATGTAAAGGTCTTTTTTCCCCAAATAACAACCGGAGGCGTGTGCGCAAGGTTTATGCATATTTATGTATGCACGTATGTGTGTGTGTGTTTGGTTGGCTGTCAAGCTGACTTGAGTTCTGCCGATGCAACCTGGCCTGCTGCCGCCAAACCACTGCGTCAAAACAGTATGCAGTCATACAGATTTGAGTTCAAGAAAGCATGCAAGCATGAACAAACCTCTTAAAGAGTTATAGCTGCATGATATCTGTAAACAACAAAGATGACAACAAATTAAAGCAGCTAACTGCTTAGACATGCATTATCGAAGATAAAGCATAACACAGTGTTTGGTAGAGAAAACTAGCATATTGCATAGTATAAAGAGTACATTTGACCTGTGGTATACTATTACATTTTAAAGGGGTCGTATGGCTTTGCTAAGAAAACATTCTTTTGTGTATTTGGTGTGATGCAATGTGTTTACGCGGTTTAAAGGTGCAGTGTGTAAATTTTAGTGGCATCTAGTGGTGAGGTTGCAAATTGCAACCAACGGCTCAGTCCACTGCTCACCCATCGCTTTTGAAGCGCATAAAGAAGCTACGATAGCCACCAACGGAAAAATATCATCATCGGAGACAACTTAGTAAAAAAGTTTGTCCGTTAAGGGCTTCTGTAGAAACATGGCGGAATAAAATGGCGACTTCCACGTAAGGGGACCCTCTCTGTATGTAGATAAAAACGTCTCATTCTAAGGTAATAAAAACATAACGGTTCATTATAAAAGGTCTTCATACACCTCTAAAAATAAAGTTTTATATATTATTTTACATTTCTGTCAAGAGATCCTTTTAAAAATTACACACTGCACCTTTAAGGTTAAAAAAACGTACATCATTTGATGCTCCTCAATGCCCCACCTTTCTGAAATATGACAATTTTTACATGGGTAAAAAGCACAGTGTGCTCTGATTGCCCCGCTATCCAGTTTGTTGTGATTGGACGAATACCTCAAGCGTGTGACGAAAATGTTACGCCCCTTACCATATTTGGAATATCTGCTACCAATTCACCACGACATGGCAGCGACAACAACAATACTAGAGCTAGAATAAAAGTTATGCCTTCTTTCTTTGCATATACATTTGGGCGATGTTATGCAAATCTTCCCACGCAATGACGTAGAGATACATATATATATATATATATATATATATATATATATATATATATATATATATATATATATATATATATATATATATATATATATATATATATATATATATATATATAAATATATATATGGCGTTTTAGGGAGCTGTGAATGAGCCTTAAAGGGACACTCCAGTTTTTTGAAAATATGCACATTTTTCAGCTCCTCTAGAGTTAAACATTTGATCTTTACCGTTTTGGAGTACATTCAGCCGATCTCCGCTTATGGTCTGGCGCTAGCACTTTTAGCATAGCTTAGCATAATCCATTGAATCTGATTAGACCATTAGCATCGTACTCAAAAAAATAACTAAAAAGTGTTTCAATATTTTTCCTATTTAAAGCTTGACTCTTCTGTAGTTACATTGTGTACTAAGACACACAGAAAATTAAAAATTGCTAGATATGACTAGGAACTATACTCTCATTCTGGCGTAAAAATCAAGGATTTTGCTGCCGTACCATGGCTGCAGGAGGCGCAATGATATTACGTAGTGCCTGAAAATAGTCCCCTGCTATTGAAAGTAACCAAGGGGACTATTTTCAGGCGCTGCGTAATATCATTGCGCCTGCTGCAGCCATGGTACGGCAGCAAGGTCCTTGATTATTACGCAAAAATTAGAGTATAGTTCGTCATATTGGCCTAGAAAATCGCAAATATCAAATTTCAAATTTTAATTTTCCGTCGGTCTTAGTACACGATGTAACTACAGAAGAGTCATGTTTTAAATAGGAAAAATATTGAAACACTTTTTAGTTGTTTTTGAGCGCGATGCCAATGGTCTAATCAGATTCAATGGACCATGCCAAGCCATGCCAAAAGTGCCAGCGCCAGACCCGAAGATCGGCTGAATGGATCCCAAAACGGTAAAAATCAAATGTTTAACTCTAGGGGAGATGGAAAATGAGAATATTTTCAAAAAAAAGTGAAGCGTCCCTTTAACGTTGGGAAAGAATATCACTTCAGGTTTAAACCTTTAAGGATCTTTCACGCACTGCTTTTAACACCTAAAAAACAAAGCACAACATGAAATCGCATCATGTGACCCCTTTAAATGGCTTGTGAAACTGTATGCATTTTAATTAACACGGCAGTGTCCAGTTATCGTTACATTTTATCCGGTGTGACCTACAGTGCATTAAAGCTATATACGTTTTATCAGTATGTGTGTTCCCTGGCAATGCAATGCCAACTAAACTATAGAAACATCAGATACAATACACGATCATTTGATCATCTCCGAGTGATATTGAGTGTTTTCAATGCGAGCGGACCTGTTCTTTAAAAGGCAGATGGTTTTTTTTGTTACTGTGAAGCAGAACCCATTGACATCCAGTCATATTTGAACACAACAATTCTTTCTCTGGATGCAATGCGTCAGCTTGAGTCATTGGCTAGCCCATATAATTCTCTTCCTCTGTCTGCGTGCTGCCTTTTGTGTTTTTCCTTATCATCTTGGCCTTTCTCGCTCATTGTAAACAAACCCCCAACACACACCCACATGCCCCGCCGTAAGAGCTTTCGTCTGGGCAAGGGGGATGCTGTGGCCACGTATTAGCATGCTTAGGTGAGGGGGAGGCAGAGCCATTACCTAGCAACAGAGCCAGCTGCGATTGGCTGGTTCCATCAGATGTTCAAGGGGGTTTGGTTGAGGAAGAGATATGGGGAAACAAGGCTATTTTTTGCTCGTGTCATCTCTGCTCGTCACATCGAATCGACGAGGTAGGAGCCCCACCCCCCCACGGCCTTTCTCATTGACGGAAAGGGCAGCAGACGGAAACAATCCCAGTCAGACAATCCCATTTCTCATGAAAAAATTATGTTACATCACATGCAGGACTCATTCTGCTTGATGAAATTTGGAGCAAGAGACAGGTGTGACATTAGGAAATTTTTGACCCCATATACCAAACAACAAGGTATGTAAAGGCAATAACCTCGTTTTTTTACTTCTGGCGTGGGAGGTTCAGCTATGCCATGACAAACAGCATTTTATCAACCTTAATTGTTTTTTTATATTTAATACAATATTTTCTAATATAGTTTTATTATACAGCTGCTTACCAAACAAAACACATAAAATATTTCATGCCAAATAAAAAAACAGATGCCGCCCCAATGTGCATATCATCTTACTGTTCACCAAAAGTATGTACTTCGCTAGTGGACAAGCCAGCGTTTTTAATATGCTTTAAGAGAAACCATGTGCACATATGTCATTCAACACTATTTACAGAAATCTATGTAAAGATGCATACTTTAATCCATATTGTAAAAACATCTAGGCACCTTTGGTTAAATTGGGATGCATCTATAAACTTGCATGGAGTTCCCAGATTAACCCAAAAAGATTTGAGATTTATTATGGGTAAAACCTAAATCAAACATACTCAGAGATGAACAAAGACAAAAACAAAGTTTTTCAAAGTAACAAATGTGAGCCCTGAGATCTACTTCCTACACTACTGGCACGTTCAATTATGCGGCTGCTGGACGTCCGCAGCCATCTGCAGTACAGAGAGTGAGTGACACATAATTAATATCCAAAGCCACAGACAGTAAATATAAAAAAACATCCCACAAGTGTAAATGGAGAGTGCACTTCATAAATATGCACTACACCCTAGTATAAATCTGACAGTGTGAAGGAAATACACCAGGGACCTGAGAGACTGATGCCGTCCGCGGAGGCTGAGAGAGGAACTGGGCTTTCATTAATCAACGTAAAGGAACCGAGCTCTGCTCTTCTGTACGATCTCAACATCTGTGCCAGGACCTGAGGCTGACATTAGCAAAAAGGCTGCAATGCATTAGATCTGGACCGGATCTTTGTTGGAAATGGACCTGGACCGTACATGATATGATATTCACAAACCATTTCACCATCTGATGTTTTTAGTTTTTGTACCTGAGGCAGCTTACAATGTGTACTGCGCAAATTAACTTGCATATCTGACACGTAAAAATTATTTTGTTTTGTTGATAAAGAGCCAAAAATGCTATCAATTAAAATGATAGACTAATTCTTATTACATTTCATAAATTTCTTGCATTATTTGCTGCCCAGGATCAATGTGGTATCAGTAAGGTATTAATTTGGTAAAACCTGCTTTATCAGTGTAAACGGTTGTGGGTTTGATTACAAGGAACACAAAATGATCAAATATACAGCTTGTAATGCCCACTAAGTCACTAAAGCCATTTGTTTGGAGCAGAGGGGTTCGAAATAGAAAAACCAAAAGTAATTTCAGAGACACATTAATTTATTTTCTGTATTGCTAAGGACCATTAAGAGCGCAGGAGCCCATCCCAAAATAAATCAAGTCATAGGTAGGAAAACACCCTGGATGGAGGGGGGATTTTTATAAGATGTAACAATAGGGCTGGGTATTGGCAAGAACCTCGCGATACGATACGTGTCACGATACATGACCCGTGATGCAATGTATCCCAATACGATACAATACGTTGCAAGTTGTAATACATTTTCTTTATCAAAAATGTAAAAAAAATAGAGAATCATTTTTTAAAGCCAAAGTGCTTTCACACGTCGGCTTTGAAAGCTGCAGGTGTTTTTAAATTTTCAGCCATTTTCTCACTCCTGCTAACTTTTGAGACATTGGTCGATGGCTGTATATGATAGACAACTGGACAGCGACAACTACCGCAGCGGCAGAAGAGGTCGTTTGACGCACATAGAGGGATTTGATGTGTTTTTTTTTTTTTATATCTACAGTAGAGATTGAAATATCGATAAACTATCGTGGAAAAATTATCACAATAGTTAGCTGTATCGATATTTTTGCACAGCCCTATGTAACAAAGCATTTTTACTATGCTTTGAAATAGCTTGCGATATATCCAGAATAAAACATTTTGACTTTAACTGTAGTAAAATTAGGTGAATTTATATTGTTAATCTAAACTAACAGGGGCAGTTTCCTACACAAGATTTAGATAAGCCAGGACTAGGCCTCGGTTATATTAGGATATTTAAACATACCTGTCAACCCTCACGTTTTTTCTGGCATACTCACATATTTTACCGTTCAATCTCGCCATCATCCCGTTTAAATAATTTGCCCCGTATTTTTAGTCTTTCTATAAAAAAATCCCACTGACTGTATTTGATGTTTGCAACATTCAGGGTTCCCACACCTAACTTCAAATTCAAGGACCTTTCAAAGACTTTCCAGGTCTATTACCCTCAAATTCAAGGACTAAATGTGGGGACACATTTCAAGTGAGAGCAAGGTTACATCATGTACCTTTTAAGATACATTGTTTCAGTTCCCTTTCGAGGGAACTCGCACTGCGTCACTGCAGTGACACTTTGGGGACGCCTCCAGGGGTAAGTGTGTCTGAATGTGTATATCAAATTCAACCAATGGTGAGGCTTAACGACAAAGACCGGGTGACCCGGGAGCCAGGAAGTATATCGCTATCTGAAATATTGCCAAAGACGGCAATACAGGGACGCAGGAAGTATGGCAAGGGAGATGCAGCGTCTCGTTCCCTTCTCAGGGAACAACAGTTACATACGTAACCCGAGACATTTTTGTGTGTCAAACGCAACTATGCAAAAAACATTTTGGTATGAATCAATATTCGCATACAGAAGATATAAGCATTTAAAACAGTTTAGCACGTATGCTTAAAAAGTCTAGATTTTTAGGATATTATTCTACACTACACTGCAAAAAATGACTTTCTTACTTAGTATTTATGTCTTGTTTTCAGTATAAATATCTAAAAATTCTTAAATCAAGGTGTATTTTCTTAATGAGCAAAATGACCTAAGAAAATAATACTAGTTTTTAGACAAAAAATATACAATTTAAGTGAATTCGTGCTTAAAACAAGCAAAATTATCTGCCAATGGGATGAGAAAATTTTACTTGAATTAAGTGTTTAAGAAAATAGAAATCTTATTTCACAATTTTTTTTCTCACCCCAGTGGCAGTAAATTCTGCCCGTTTCAAGGACAACCTCACCCAAACTGCATATTATCTGTCTCAAAACTAGACCTACTTACCTAGGTCACTTTGCCCATCAAGAAAAAGCATCTTAATCCAAGAACTTCCAGACACCTCTACTGAAAACAAGACAAAAATACTAAGTAAGAAAGTCATTTTTTGCAGTGTATACAGGGAATGATATGGATTTTTTTCCCCCCAAAAAAGTTCTTGCATAAAATAGATTCAAGCACTTTCAATGACGTCCGTCCGTGTGTTAAGATTCAGGAAATGTCCCTTATTTTCAAATCCCAATGACAGGTAAGTATTCAAGTATTTTTTTTTACAAACATATCTTATAAAAAACATTACTGAATCTTGAGACAAAACTATTGGACTATATTGAATGTCAGTGCAAGCCATTTTTAGTTAAAGGGATAGTTTACCCCGAAATGAAAATTCTGTCATCATTTTCTCATCCACATGTTGTCCTAAACCTGTATGGTTTTTTTATTGATGAATAGTGTTGGGCGATACGTCCCATTTTGAGTCCTATCGTCAGCCTGTGAGATCACCGATACACGATAGTATCGGGGGGCGGGGCAGCAGTTCACTCATTTATTCATTTATTTGTTCATTTTGACACTTGATTGGTGCACAAAAAGAAGCAAGGGCAACACTGTCACGACCGCAACCTTCTTAAACTGATGCAATTAATCCGAAATAAATACGTTGGAATTCAATGGGTACAGTCAACTGTGTGCTTATCATCATTTATCAAAAAATATTTTCTTCATCATTTATCACAATACTTCCATAATATTTGTTTTCCTACTATGGAAGTCAATGTTTACAATCAGCTGTGTGCTTACCATCATTTAGCAAAATATCTTATTTTGTGTTTATCAGAAAAAAATAAAATGTATACAGGTTTTTATACATGTGGATGAGAAATTTCATTTTTGAGTGAACTATCCCTTTAAGACACCTTAAAAATATAGGAGCGATTTCCTGGACAGGGATTAGATGTAAGAGCTGTCCAAAACTGAAAACAATTTGCCCTGACATATCTTAAAATACATCAGTGCCTCAAAATGCACACAAGTAATGTTTTTAGTAGGACGTGTTTGTTAAATTTCCTAAATTAAACTAAGGCCTAGTCCTGGCTTAAACTAATCCCTGTCCGGGAAACCACCCCATACAGTATTTTATTTTGGGACTAGCTTAAGCCCTGTCTGTGAAACTGCCCAATAAAAAGGTATCTATGTGTGTTTTGTATGAGATTTAACCAACAAATGTGACATATGACACTGATTCACACTAAAGGTTAAAAAGGAGACACACTGTAGTCAATAGTCTTTTCAACACCTCTATAATGCATGCAGTTACATGCAGTATCACACACTAACCAGCAGGAGTCCTCCTGAGTACAGCACATAAAGCAAAAGAGTGTGAATGAGAAAAAAATCACAAGCCTTAAAGACGACGCAGGCGTTCGGAGGTGTGAATGAAGGCTTCTGATTGAACTAACTGTGATTCTGAATTCCCTCAGTGAATATCTGATTATCATCTTGGGATGATTTAGCCATGGGCTGAGATTCAGTAATGAGCTTTAAATTAGCTGGGCACTGTTTTCTGGGAAACTTAAAAAATGCTGAGGACAACAGAATGTCGATGAAAAGCTGGAAAATGTAGTGGACGGCGTGTACTCTTTGGCCCATATTTGAGTGAGATTTCAAACTCAAAACACACAATGCGCCGTGGTATGTGGATAAGTTAAGTACGACCCAACCGCCAGAACTCACCCCGGGCTAGTGGCTCTTTCCCAGACTTGTGGGATGTCAGACTTCAGGAGAGGCTCTGGTTGTGATTACCAGAAATGAGAGTGGGTCAGAAAGATAAAACAGAAAGGTTTGGCGTCTGAACAAAAACAAATGCAGAATGAAAGCGAGCAAGACAGCAAGAGAGGAGAGACAGCCAGAAACAGTGAGAAAACAAGAGTAAAAGATACTGATAGAGATGAGACTATAAATTTATCCTTGCACAGCTGTAAAATATATCCATACAATTTTCACTTTTTGATAGACGTGCAGTGCTGCTTAATCCATACGGGAGAGAAAATGAAATAAAAAAAATGATGAATATGATTTTAATCAATTTTCAGATGCTAAGATCATAAATTATGGCACACAGCTTGTCTCCATGTAACACAAAACAACAAGCCTGGTTTCCATTACAGATTTGTGGAAAACTTTTGCGAAATTTTCTAAATGCCAGTCAAAAACTATTGCAAATTGAGTTTTCATTGAAGGCGGGGTGCATGATCTCTGAAAGCCAATGTTGACATTTGAAATCACCTAAATATACACGCCCCTACCCCAATAGAATCTGGAGCTTCTTTTGATAGACCCACCTCAAACATACGCAACCCAGGCAACGATGCCAGTTAGTAGACACGCCCCTTACTGCTGATTGGCTACGAGTGTGTTTTGGTAGTCAGCCCGACTCCCTTTTCCAAAGCGTTTTTTAAAAATCACACACCCTGCCTTTAAATGAAAATATGCTACTACAACGTAATTTTCCCTCTTGGGATAAGTCATTTAAAAGGTCCTGGTGTTGGATGCTGGTAGGTTAAGCTAGAAATACAGTTCCAAATTTTACGCATACATGAGGGTCCATGTATCACGAAAGTGTATTATCTGTACGCGCACCCCCGAAGTTTTGTAATGGCACATACTTTGTGCAAATAGGAATGAAGTATGTAGCCATAGACTTTAAAAAAAAGATGGACGTCGCAACGCTGCTTCCTTCCATTTTAATGAACTGAACGCAAAATGTCCGACGATGGACGCTGACATGTTACGCAAAAACGTCAGTTTGGAGTCAGGGCATGCACACAAGGAATTGGCCGTGGAGCCCGGAGGCGGAGCCGCGGTATCAAACTTCCACCCAAACGCTTGCACGCCCAATTCAACCACGCCCCTTGAGCGTCTCATTTGATTGGCTTGCTAAAATAAGGTGAGTTAAATACAACTCATTTTGTCGGTGCAGCCCATTCTCACCAAAATGCATACAAATGACACGCAGTGTGATTATTGTGCAATAGATTCCGCTTTTGCAAGCATATGATACGTCAGTCCTTCCCTTTCACTTATATGGCGCATCGTTTCGTGTGGTTTCATTTATTTGTTTCTCATTTGTTTTCTGTTTTTTTTTACCATTGTCGCTTGGGTTTTGGGTTAGAACAACTTTGTGTAACATAAAATGACATCCTAACCCAAACCCCGATTCTAACGCCAACTCCAAGCGACCATGATCTAAAAATAGACAAAACATGGAGAAACCTGTATATTAAATTACAACCTAAAGCAAAACCCAAATCTAACCCTAAACCAAAGCGAAAATGGTTTAAAAAACAGAAAACTAATAAGAAACCAATAAATAAAACAACACGTAACGATGCGCCATATAAGTGAACGGGAAGAACTAGCGTATCTTATGCAAAAAAAAGCGAAATTTTGCATATCTATTGCACGATAGTCACACTGCGTGTCATTTGTACGCGTTTGGTGAGACACAGAAATCGAAAATAATAGATTAGTTATATCTTCAATCTTCCCTCAAAGCTCAGAGAGTCCGCTCAGAGAAGCTGTCAATCACAAATGTCAATCATAACGACACGCCCCGTTTCTAGAGCATCGAATTACTAGCTAGAAAAACTTACAAAAATGAACAATTGAACATATATCAGCGTGATACCTTAAACTACCTTAACTCTTTCACCGCCAGCATTTTTTTTAAAAGTTGCCAGCCAGCGCCAGCGTTTTTCATGATTTTCACCAAAGTTTAATGCCTTCCAGAAAATGTTCTTTTTTAAATATATAAACATACAATATACCAAATGAAAGAACAGACCCTCTGCTTTCAAAAAAAAAACGTTTCATCCTACCTTTAGTGGTTCTTTTGTAATCAGCTATTGAATATGGGTAGGTTTCTGCAAAAACACCACATTTTGAACAAAAAGCAGAGATAATTCCATTTTTGTGACGGACTTTTCATAGAGATCCCATTCAGAGCGATCTTTAAAACAGACACGGACATACAGGCGCTTGCCATAGGGCAATACTTGCGGGTTTAAAAAGTTGTGGAACCCCCGAGCATATTATGGTGAATAATAGCGGTATTGCGGAAAGACGGAAAATCTCGTCATTGGGGGGAAGCGTTTTCTCTCAATTGACGAGATATCTCGTCAATGGCGGTGAAAGAGTTAAAAGGACCAAAACCATCTTTTTTAAAATTTTAATTTTAATAAATTTTTTATTTAGTTTGAATGGAGAGGGTGGGGTTTATGACTTGTCACCAGGGGACGATCAAAAAGCCAGCGGTTTCAGCTTTTAAGGCACACCTGTATGCAGCCCAGGAAATGCATTGCATTTTGTCACAACGTCTGCGTACACATACGAGTCAAATAAACTATGGCTGCGTCCGAAACCGCCTACTTGCCCACTATATAGTAGGCAAAAATCAGTAGGCAAGGAGAGTAGTACGTCCAAATTCATAGTATATAGTATTCAAAAAACAGTGGGCGAAAACTACCTGGATGACATACTACTTCCAGCAAGATCCCGAAGTGTTCATTAATGGACACTTTGCTATCCCGTGATCCCCTAGGAGAGGAGTTATCCAATGAAGAAGACGACGAAGGGGCGTTGCTTGCCCGAAAGCATTAACACAGCTCTATTCAAATGCAAATACATATATTAAACAGCTGTTCCTTGTGGTTAAATTGCACGTTCGCATACACGTAAAAATAGAAACTAAATAGCCTTTACGCAAATCGTACCCACCGGACCAGCTTTTTTTTTAATCCAAGGAGACGTAGGAGTGTTATCTTAGCATTAATTTTGATTATTATGTACATATAGAAAATCTGCCAAACATATCGGCTATCGGCTACCCTGATTTCTAAATATCGGCATCGGCCCGAGAAAAACCCATATCGGTCGACCTCTAGAGGTTATAGTACATGATTTCGCATCTCTGAGACTTTTATGCACGTCAGGTTACCTGCAAATTTGAAAAAATAAAGTTTCTATTACAGTTTTGGGATATATTGCTTTATCGAATTGCTTGACAAACCACCTCATGCAAGCGGTAAAAAGGTTTCCACTAGGCGTATTTTCAATTCACAAATTTAATTTGCACAATTTTAATGAAAAAGCACCTAGTGTGTGATATTAAATTAGAAACCCTTCTTTTAGAAACATGTTTTTTATCAGACAACTGAAGGATGATATCTAGACTACCGGCGAACCCTTCCAGACAGAAAAACAAATCTCTGGCCCAATCTCTCTACTTTTCATGTAACTCCATCTCACATGTATGAGACGCATTTCTCCCTGTCGTTCAGGGGGGTTTGGGAAAAGAAAAACCAAAAGGCGAGAGAGAAAGAACCATATCGAAAGACCTTCAATATCCAGCCAACCAGCATCCTCTCATGCCTTCCTCTCCATGGCAACAAGCATCTTCTTTGACCCCTCCCACAGACTGGCACGCAATCGTTCATGACAGACACAGCAGCTGATCTTCTCGCCGTTCAGAAGGTGAAGTGAGTTCCCCGTCTGCTGATTAGTAATCAGAACACAGACTCGCTCTGAATCCTGGGGGTTGCAATCTGAATTATACATCGCCTCTGCCAATCAGGCTGCGCGCTCCTTCATTGGCATTCTATTTAAAGAACACTTCTCCGCTCCCTAATCACCCTAAAGACGTGGCGAGCCATACAATCTAATGGCATTCCGAACTACGGCACGCCTCTTCCGAACGGACGCGGCATTTGTGGAAAATGTCAGAGTAGATGTCGGTGAGTGTTTGTTAATAGGACTACACTAATGGTTGCGGATAGATCATACAAGGCCACTTTGCGAGCTCCTTCTCAGAAACACTCATTAGTGATGTTCACAAAGGCAAGCATCACTATTGCATTTG